>NC_028637.1:59342251-59371099 GCF_001406875.1 Solanum pennellii
TATATATATATATATATATATAATATAAGTTATAATACATATTTAGACCTTAAATCTCTTTGCCCTCCTAGACTCAACATCATAAGATTACTTTATGGACACGACCCTTACAACATAATACATAAGTACAATATTAAAGAACTTTACAGTAAACTAAACATGAGGACATCCTTGGACTTAAGGATTCCTTTCTTGAGCTTGGTAATCACATATCAAGATCTTAAATCTTAGAGACATCCTTTTAAGCATCCATAACACCTACACTTTGTGTAAAAAGTAGAGAAGAATGGAGTTAGTACAAGAATGCACTAAGTATGGAACCATGCAAAAACATGCATTTAAAAGGGACATTTTGCTTGAAGTCATACTTCATGCCTTTTTGAGAAAACTTCATAAAACCATAATACAATAAAATTTGTATCATTCCCATACTTCATATAGGCATATTCAAAGGTCAAATATCATATAAAATTACATATAGAATTTTAGCAACATTCGGGGTCACTTTACAGTGAGCTCCTTTCACTTTAGAGTAGTGACTAATTCCTTTTTTCAGTGACACATATTTTCTTTTTACTCCTTAACCTCCCAATTTTAACCATCTAGTGATACTTTGTGCAATGCATCACCTTAGGGACACAAAGAAAGCATACATACAACCTACATAAGCCAACACATATCATGATAGAAGTATAATGTATCATAGACACAGTTAAGTCAAGACTCTAATGGCTTTACAGTAAGCTACATCATCTTACACATTATTCAAATCACTTCGTATAAATCATTATAAGACCTTACTCATGACCCCAATCTATGTGTACTAGTGAAATGTACATGTGAATCCCCATAACCTCACACATACTTAGTAAACCTATCATGAGATGACAAGCCCTAACAGTATCTATTTCATACACCAACAAGTAAGTGAAGACAACTTCATTCATGTCAACAAACCTTCATCATATAGTCATTAAGACCAATTATTATGCATATACAAAAAATCCACTTCATATAGGCTCATACCATGCATTTAATCACAATAAGTAGACAAATACTACAAAGTCATGCATAAGGAACATAAACATTGTCACATGCATTACAACACCTTCCTAACACTTCCCTCAAGAGCCACTTGTGCAATGCATATGTGAAGTCCCATACCCCCACCTACACTAAGTAACTACCCTTAGGTTATCCTAGTTAGGGTCATTACTTCACTTCCATTGTCCATTTTACTTTAGGGAAACTATTGACTTAACGGACACTAAGACTATGGGTGCTAAACATGGAATTTGGTATTGTAGAGCCTTACACAAATGGAAGGTGTTCTTACCTAGCTAAGGTAGAACATAACACATGATATCATATTAGTTGATATCACTTGCTAGATGCTATGTGGCAAGCATAGTTTATGGGACTTGGGGCTGCCATGGGAACATCAACTCTTCACCCTTTGTTGGGTCATAAGTCTATCCACCCTGTGAGGAGCGTTAGTGGACCCTTTAGCCTTCCCTCCTTAGGAAGGTGGCATCCCCCACCTACAAGTTCACTCGGTGCTAATATAAGTTCCCTTTATTGAAAAGCCTTTATTACAATTACTTTATAAAACATAGGCTTAGGAGAGTTAACCCATATATGCTTAGCTCATAGGTCATAGATGAGTGTTCATCAACCGAAATCATGTGAGAAACCTTTCACATGGACATAGCATATGTAATAGCACTATCTAGTTTAGAGTACAATTGAGAATACCTTTCAAGATACCCTACTATTAACTAGATCATCATTCATGTGTGAGTATACATGTATGTGAGCACTCCTTTCACACAAACACATTTAGACCACCCATGACCATACATTCATATTCATGAACATAACGAACCAAACATAGGAACTATCCTATCAAAGCACACATGTGCAATGAATAGTTAAGGTCCCATACCCTTGACTATACTAGTACACCTATCAATTCTTCCTAGTTAAGGAAACACATATCATACTTTCATAGACATAGGCTTAACATGCAAAGTAGTAGACAATAGTGAATATGGGGACCACCTTTCATTAGACACTATGGTCCTATACTACTTGTAAGCATGTCTGTAAAGTTAGGGTGTGTGTAAATTTTGTAAATACGATCAAATAATGGCTATCAACAACACATTAAGGCAGACATTCTCTTCAGAACAGAACACACCTTCAAGGATAGACCACACAACACATAATATCATAGGTGACAAGCCAACTTCTTATTACACTTAACTCCTAACTTTTGCTATTCATGCATTCAAATAGAGGTACATAGGTAGAGGATTTTTAACCATTAAATACTCATCAAAGGCAGAACTACACTTTACCCTAACATAGATATACACATGCTTATACAATAGCCATACAACCTTGATCACAACTAGAATAGGAAAGTAGGCATAAGCGTCACATAGTGTGATCATCATAACCACACACTCATATACTCATCAATTTGACTGCAAGGACATAACAAAAAAAATATATAGATTGAAGAGAAGTAAGCACCACCACCATAAGTGGACTATCGCACAATGCCGTACAAGGCTTCATCAACTATAATAATATAGAAAAGTAGAGGGAAAGAGACATTCTTACCAATTCATCAACCTTTGATCATCATTGATCAATACACCTTTTTCATCATCAATAATTATAGAGCATTAGCTAAATATACATTTAATCATGAAAGAAACCATGTACAAGTCGCTACAAGATCATACTACAAACTAATATAATACATAACATATATACTAGAAAGTAGAGAGTTATAGATCATCAACTAATTTCCATAGTCTTGTTCATATATAATATTTTATCAATGATATAAATTTAGGGAAGTATCTAAAGAGATAGAACATCATAGCTAAATCATGCTTCATCCACCCTAGAATATAGATAAGAACATATACATTACTCTATCAAGTCTATAGGCTAGAAGAACCTAAATCAATCTTTACCAATTCAATTGTTATCTATTCATATTGGATCATTTATACTTAATTATCATCACATTACACATATAGGCAGTACCTAAGACAATTCACCATGATCGAGTCACATAACAATCATCCTAACGTCAAGATCACAAGTTACTACATGATAGATTAGAAGAACCTATATCAATTCATACCAAGACTTATTTACTTTAATAATACAAGATTTATACTCACAATTCAACCATGATATTAACCAAAGGCAGTATATACAAGCATCGCAACATAATCAAATTACACTTTTATACATTTAAAGATCAACGTTACGGTGAACACTTAGAGGCATAGGCTAGTCATGTTCAAATATTCATACATTGATACAATTGGATCATTCATCATCAATTAACCATCAATATAATTAAATAACAGTATAAATGAGCAATTCAATGTAATAGAATACAATTTAACCAATAAAAATCCACGATCACAATGTCCATGCAAGGGCTAAATCGAGTTTGGGAAAGAACATGGGTTCACAATGCAATTGGATTGAAATTCAGGTTAAAAACATTGCATTATCATCGATTTATCATGATTAATCTTTTAAAAACCTTTTTAGAAAGAACCCATGGCTAGATTGAAGAAGGAGAAGTTTGATCATGAAATCTCCTTTGAAACTTTAAGATTAACTCTCTAGATGGAAGGATAACTAGAGATGAAGGATCACCATACCTTTATTAGATTAATAAAACACTAAAAATTGGTTAATAACCCATGGCAATCTAATATACAAGATTACCTTGAACATCACCTTCAATGGAGGTTTCTAGAGAGGATATTTTGGGAGAGGGAGGTTTGATTTTTGAATGGAGGATTTGGTATGGGCTATTAAAGTTTAATAACAACTTAAAATACCCAAAAATAGGTAAACCAAAACACCTAGGTTTAGTTTATCACGTGGGGTGAGTTTCGCATTCACCCCATAAATCGGCAGCATGCATGGCAGTAACTGAAGGCCTGCATCTACGGACCCAACGACAGGGTGTTGGTCCATCGACGGACCGTCCTGTGCCTTTGCTCGTCTGTGTATAAGGCTTTCATGTTTCTAAGACTTATCCAGCATAAGTTCCCATTGATGCCTCCCCATCGACGGGGCGTCTATCTACTAATGAGGCATCATTTGGCTAAACGATTGACACTTCCAAGACAGTGTCTCGACAGCCTTTAGGTCCTTCTTGAGGGCCTCTTGCGGGGCCCTTGGGAAGTCGTACCTGGACATTTACAACGTAAATATACAACTTAACATGTTTAAGACCTTCCATGCAATTTTCACCCAAAATGAACACATAAAACTCATCCAAACATGCAAGGCACACTCAAGACACACATGAACGTCTCAAGGGCTAACTTTCGAACGTCTTAGATGTTCGTGGACGTTTGACCTGCAATCTTCATGAAACTCAATACACTGACTATAAACATAATTATAACTCATAATAAGACATAATCTAATGACATTCAAATATAAACACGTATAGACACATGAGGCACATAGGTGACTAGTAGTCGAACGTCTTGGTCATCCCTTGATATTTTCCTTCCAATTCACCTCAAACATTACACACTGACTCAATATCATATTATAAAACATTTTAGGACCTTATACCCTTATGAAAAACATTTTAGTCTCTAGAAACCATAACTGATTTTGGGGTTCTTACATGTTGTACGCAATTAATGCATTAGAGGCGAAGACCAATCAGAAGCAACTTGGGAAGCGAGATGTTGTCATTTATGGTTATTTGGCAGACCTTGAGGATGTGATATTTGAGATTGTGCGCTCCTTGAGAGTCATCACAATGTTCGGGTCCAATAAAGTTGATACTTCTGATATGACATCTGGCATTGATGCCCTGATAGATAGAGCGATTGCCTTTACCCCCTTCTCTGTTGTTTTATTGTCTTTGTAGTATTTCTATTGCATTTGATGAAAAATTGTCTTTTTTTGTTGTTTGGTGAGATATTTCCATGCCTACCACTTGTGATCATTACTTTTTTTATGTATTGGGTTTTGTACTACAAATTGTGTTTTGGCAGTTTTGTGTTGTATATTGTATTTTGGATCTGTTTTGTGGATGTTTGAATTTGTGGCTCCTTTCTTTAATTGCAATGACTTTTGGACCCTTCTGAAAATTTTTCCACCTCTTGTATATTTAATTGTGGAAGTTCTTGTGGAAATTTGAGTATCAATCATGATCAATACCGTTGACTTTAATAGTGCTCTCAATCGAACAAATATGAATGTGTGGCTATGATGAGGCCAAATGAAGTTGCATAGGAAATATGTTAAATTTTTATCGAATGGAGTCTCTTGTGATGAACATTTCACACTAAGGAAAGTGTGGATTCATGTTTGATATTGGTGTCAATGTATTCTGTGATGAGCTTACCGTGAACCATGATACGATGAAACCTAGAATTTTCCTCGTTGTTCTGGTTGATTAAGTGATGAAAGCTCTTGAAATGATCTTTGGAAACAATTTTTAAGAGTGAAACATTTTGACATTATACCTCTTTTATGGCCTACCTTGTGTATATATGACATTTGTTTGAACACCCTCTGAGCCTAATCCTATTCTTGGAAGAAACTTGATGCAATTGCAATCTTTCTTTTTCCTTTCACCATAATCATCATGAAATGTAGTTTGATTAAATAGAAAACTTAGGCCAGGAGACTATGTTGGGGGTGTGGCGAAAAGAGAAGATAAATCAAAAAGTGAAAAGAAGTCCTCCTTGATCGATGGTTTTGAAAAATATGTAACCCCCTCCAAACAAAAAAAAGACGAAATAAAAAAAGAATGAAAAAGTTGTGGAATAAACTTTTGAAAGTTCCAAAAGAAATGGGGTGTCCGGTATTCCATGACAAGAGAATAATGAGGTAAACTTTGAGCATAAATGAGAATGTTGAAGAAAAGAAAATAAAGTTTTGTTCGCACCACATTTATTGAGAATAGCATCCCATGAGCCTAAATGACCGTACGACAAGACTTCAAAGACCTTTTTTTTAATCTTAGGTGAGCTGAAACAAGTGTTGGCTAGAAAATAAGGTCTAACGTATGGGTGTGTGTTCATTTTTTAGTGTGAAAGTTGTTTATAATTCCAGAGTTATTAATTGTTGAACAAGTGTGTGTGAGTATGAAATCATCTTTGTGTGAGCACATTTGAGTACCTTTGTTGAGCCTGAACTTGCATTTGAAGTAAGTATTGTGAACTTATGAATCTTTGATAAGGGTGAATTACAACTTGAATCTTTGAGCGCACAATTGATCCTTGCATGAGTAAGTTGACTGTTGTTGTGTGCATTCATTATTGAGTCTTTGGTAGCACTGTTTGCTTCATCCTTTTTGAATTGCTGAACTTGAGATTTACTTGAGGAAAAGCAAAAGGTTATGTTTGGGATGTTTATGAGTCGGAGATTTTGACTCATTCAGTGCTTTATTAGTATAGTTTAGTGTTCTCAAATGCTTATTTTGTGCCAATAACTTATATAAAACCCTTGATTTCCAAGTATATGGATCAAGAAACAAAGAAAGTCCCTAGATTTCAGTTAGATTCTTGATATCCTTCATATTTTATCTAAACCTAGAATTTTAAGTATTTCAACATATTATTATGAATTAATTATCTTAATGTTCCTTTTAGATTATCATGTACTATTATTGTTTTTTCCAAAATTCATGAATAAACTTAGAACCCTAGTTATGTAGTTCTTTTAGTTCATGAATTACATTAGCTTAAACAGATAAATAGATATGCATTCCTTAGTTTTTGAATATTTCATTTTTAGGTGTGCGTGTTGCATTTTTAGATTTGTATATCAGATTATTGAGCTATCCAGTTATACTTCAGTATGTTATAAATTGCACATATTTAGTCTGGAATAGGCTTTATACCGAGTTGGACTAGGGTCAGTCACCTTCAAGTCCCATAACTACATGCCTTTGTAAGTTATAAGTCCCCTATATGGGCATCAGTTTAGAGATCACGCTAGTCCTGCCTACATACCTCAAGCAAGGCATATTGGGTCCCCTCAATAGGGCATATACATTGGACTCCACATTTAGCTTATGTGGTTTTATGTCGGTTATTAGTAGCTCCCACAGTTATATTCTAGTGCATAGACTAGGTTATCGGTTACATATCATATTTCAAATTCGATATGTTATAAACTGGTCATTGTATTCAGTTCATGATCAGTATTCAATATAGTATCATGTTTGAATTATATGATTCTCTTACCGCTTTGTTCAGTTATGTATATTTTTCACCTTTATTCTATCTTGCATGCTTAGTACCTTTCAAGTACTGACGCATACTCTGCACTACATCTTCTCATGATGTAGGTTCATGTCCTCAACATTCTGATCATACATAAATGGTTCACAATCTCCATTTTAGAAGCATATGTGGTGTCTTCTCATTCTTCTAGGACGATTGGCATGATTATATTTCTAATTTGGTTTTATAGTTTCATTTTTGCTAGATTTAGCTGGGGTATTTCCTAGAATTTTTAGTCAATTAGAGACTCTATTTCAAACATTGTTATATCTAGCTTTAGCTTTGAGTTTGATATTTCAGTTTTCATCAAACTCACATTACTTTCTTAATTTAATTATCTTTAAGTGTGCTTATGATATTGAAGAAGGGTTAGCTTGATATTAGTCGTGATCATAGTCTTGTGTCCGCGTCCTGGGGTAGCTTCGGGGCGTGATAAACTTGGTATCAAAGCGCTAGGTTTAAGAGTCCAAGGATGTCTAAAAAGTTGCAGTAAGCAGAGTCCTTTTTAGGCTACGAAGTGTTTTAGGAAAAAAACACATTCTTAATTTTCTGATTGTGCGTAAGGTATGATCTTTTTCTAAGCCATCGTTATGCACTTTCAGATCATGTCTCCTTGTAGATCTTAGAGAAGGAATGTGAATGCACGCAAATCTATAATTGCTCCTCCAATCCCAGATCACAAATTTTTTAATGCAGAGTTTCATAATGGGATTTAGCTTTTGGATAGGAGTGTAACCAACTAGGAAAACAAGTAGGTTCCAGTTCCTGCAAATGCTAGTTGTGGATCACTAACAGCCAGGGTTCATGATTTTGTTAGGATGAATCCGCCTGAGTTTTTAGGTCCACAAATTTGTGAGGATCCCAAAAACTTCATAGATGAGGTCAAGAAAATCTTTAGAGTGATGTAAGTGACTGTAAATGATATCGTGAAGCTAGCATAACACTAGCTTAAGGATGTAGCTTAAATCTGGTTTACTCGATGGAAAGTAAACAAAACGAACGGATGCAGCTCCTATCACTAGGAAGCATATTACTTAGATTTCTTGACAGGTTCTTCCAAGAGAGTTGAGAGAGGCAAGAGTTCAAGAGTTTTATCAATTTGAGGAAGGGTTTCATGTAAGTCCAAGAGTACGGACACAAATGCAAATGTCCAAGTAGGATCCTTACATGGTTGCCTATTCCAAAGTTTAAATGCACAAGTTTCTATATAGGGTATTCGACTTACTGAAAGCAAGTGTAGAAATGCTATGTTGCCCGAAAAATGAAGATTTCTAGCCACATGATTCATTCTTAGAGAGTCGAGGAAGATAAGCTTAGGTAACAAGATAAGGATAATAACAAGGCTAGGATAGGGAACTATAAGTATTCTATTTAGAATTCGAGTGGTGGAAGTCGCTCGAAGTTTGAGAAAAAGTCTTCAGCTCTATCACATTCATCAACTAGTGTTCCATTTTCTAGGTTTTAACATGATCTAAAGGGTAGGTCAATAGGCTCTAAGTCTCACTGGAGTATTTCAGGGACCAAAACCTACCCAACTTTCCCAATGTGTGATAAGACCCATTCGCCGAGTGCAAAGGAAGGATGTTTTGGGTGTGGTCAGTCTCGTCACAGGTTGAGAGATTAAACTTCTCCTAAATAAGGTCGAAGAGGCAATAATGGTAGGTATTAGTCTACAACTTCATTAGAACCAATATATTTCCCCACTAAGCAAGGTAACTCATTTGGTACAGGTGGTCAACACCAAAACAAGTTGAATGCTTTTCAGGCTCGCCAGGATCAGGAAGATTCTCCTGATGTAGTCAGTGATACTTTACGAGTCTTTAACTTAGATGTTTATTCTGTGTTACATCCAGGGGACACTCTTTTCTTCCTAACTTCTTATATAGCAGTTAACTTCAATGTTAGTCCACAAACACTCTCAATACCGTTTTCAATTTTTACTCTAGTTGGTGACCCAGTCTTAGCTAGACGGGTATACATAAATTACACTCTCACAATCTCTCAAAAAGTCACCTTATCAGATCTTGTAGAGTTTGAAATGGTATAATTTGATATCATTCTAGGCATGGATTGGTTACATTCTTGTTATACCAGAGTCGATTATAAAACTAGGATAGTCATTTTCAATTTCCAAATGAACCAATTTTTGAATGGAAAGTTAGTAGCTTAGAAACTATGGGTCAATTCATTTCTTACCTTAAGGCTAGAAAGATAATCTATAAGGTTTAATTTAACTCCATCATCTAGTTTAATTTATCTCTATCATCTAGTTATGGTTAAGGATTCAAGCTCCAAACCCCAACTTTTGTGTCAGTTCCAGTAGTTAATGAGTTCCCAAAAGTGTTCTCAGAGGATGTTTGTAAGACTACAAAAGTTCAAGACGTAATATAGAGACTCACATGAGTATCCATGACTTGAAACACTATTATAAGACCTAAAAGAAAGTATATAAGTCATTTAGGAAGTTTTAGAGTCAAAACGTCAAAAAACGTCCATGACGTCTAGAGGCTAGTGAATGAGGTGCTAGTGTGGCTTCGCCTATTTAATGGGGTTTTAGACTCCTCAAGGACCACCCTAAGGTTCCTTGGAGATGACCCTTGAATTTGACCCAAATCTGCAGATTTAGGAAGTGTGGACAGTAACCATCTACGGTTGCCAAATGACGGACCGTTGTCGGGATGATGGGGATTCTTTGATGGCAGCGTCGTTTCACACTTAGCCAAAATCCAAAAGAGTCCAAAAATCATGTCTCTGACCCAATAGAAGGACCTGCAGGACAGTGGGTGCAGGGGGCCGTCGACTGACTTACAGACTGTAGGTCGGGGTCTCTAGGTCAGGCTTGTTTTCACTATTAAGTTTTAAATGAGTTCACTTAATTAGTTAATTATTTAGGGGTTATATTTAGGGGTAAGGAGTTGTTAATGAATTTATTTAAGTGACTATATAAGCTACTCTAAGTCAAAACCCAACTTAACACCCCACAATTTCCAAACTCAAATTTCTCTCCCTTTTCTCTACTTTCTCTCTCCCAAAGAAGACTCCATAGAAGACCAAGTTCTATGGCATATAGGGAATCAATAAATCCACTCTAATTTATCAATATTCAAGGACTAACAAGGTATGATAACTCTTCACCTTTGGCATTTCTTTTTTTTAAAAGGGTTTTTCAAAATTGATTTCAAAAAAATAAATTGATTATGGGTTTCTTTCTAACCCAAAATTGATCTTTCAAAATGTATTGTTCTTGATTTCTAATGATTATTATGTTTATGTTATGATGTATTATTGTTCAATCATTGTAGTTCTTGATGTTAAACCTAGTATGTGGAAGAGGTGATGAATTGACCCCAATTCCCGAAGCCTAGGTTATGAACTAGAGTTGAATTGATTAGTGTTGATCTAGTTGACTTAGTTATTGTGTTAATTACTATTGTATGATGTTATTACACCTATTTTTTGATGAAATTTTTGGTTTATTGTAAAATCATGGATGATGAATTTTGAAGGAGAATTGATAAGACTTTGTGATCTTGAACCTTTACTTCAATTGTTCTGGCTTGTACTTGATGATGAAGTTCAATTGGAGAATATATTGTGATTAGATTAAGAAGGTGATGTTATAATGATGCCATTGAAATTTTTTTATTATTAAATTGTGAGATTATGATTAAGATGAAATGATATAAGGTTAGTTATGAATTACTTATGTGCCTTACTATGACATGATGATGATAATGTGCTAATCTCAAATATGAGGGTTGTATAGAAAGGATGTTATCATGAAATTTCTATTGAGAGAATGACTATGATTCTAAATGGGGTTAGTCTTCTATGACCTGAACTAAGTTATTATTGATAAAGAAAGACTTAAAGACATTTCAAATGGGACTTTAGCTTAGCACCGAGTGAACTAGTAATGAGGAGTTTCCCTTCAAAGTAGGGAAGGTAGGTTTACTATTGTACTCATGATATACAGATTATAATGCAAATGGCATAAAGAGGGTCTCAATGATGTCTCCTAGTTCTTGAACTATGTTGCCCCCATAAGAATACTGGCTTGTTGATCCACCTAGATACTATATTCATGTTTTTGTACTACCTTGGTAAGTAGTCCATCTTCATTCAGTGTAGGGTTTCATGGCACTGGATTCCACATTTAGCTCATGTGGTCTAGGTCAGTTAAGGAAAGTGTTCTCGAGAGTAATATGAAGGAATAAAGTGAACTCTAACTAGGAGGACCTAAGGGGCTTGACTTAGTCTATGTAGGTGTGTGGGACTCTACCTATACATTGCACTAGTTTGCCTTGAGTGAAGTCCTAGGAGGATGTTCTTATGTTCTTATAAGGTAAATGATATTCATATGTTGACTTTACATGTTGACGATACTATATGATGTTGGTTTTACTTATGAACATGTTGTTACTCTATATTGCTAAATTTGATGATGAATACTCATTATGCTATAATCTATGAAGTTAGACATTATTTTTGATCCTTTGGTTGGTTTACTTGGTTGAGTGGGGTTATGGGGCTTCACTTGGTCATGGGACTAGTAAGCTTGGTAATGGGTTATGAGTAAAAGCTTTGCATATGTTTTAGTGTTATGAACTCTTGTATATTCTTTGTTGTTATAGCATGATGTTGGAGTTGCTTTGGTTATGAGTTATAATATGCTACTACACATGTTGACTTGACTTAAATTGATGATGTTGGTCGTGTTGAATATGTTATTACCTTAAGGAATATATGATTATTGTATTTTATGTGTTCTTAGTTGTACATAAGGATTTTTGAAGTAACTTAGGATGGTCTTGAACAAATGTTCCCTTTACCATGATTTCTAAGTTTGTGTGCATATGTTTCCATACTTAATACAACTGGTATACCAACCCATATTCTTTCCCTTTTTCCCAAACAATACAGGTTCAGGCCGTTGAAGCATTGAGTCTACTTTGAAGAAGGCTTGAATATCTTTCTCAAAGTGTAGGTAGGTTCTCAAGATCCGAGGATGATGCCTTTTCCTTTTCTACCTATGTGACTTGCTATAGTCTAAAGACATTCCTTTAAGTCTTATTGTTCAAGACATTATTTGTAAGCCCTAAGTGGCAATTATACATTTGTGTAAGGGCTATTCCCGAATTGTTCTATTCCACTTTAGATGGTTTATATGAGATATTCCTATTAGACTATATTTTGTACATGGTATATGTGGCATAAAAGTAGAATCCTATGTAAGCTTCTTATGCGAGGAGTCTAAGTAAACTCCCTATATATATATTATGTGTAAGAGAGAGGTCTATGTAAATCTGATGATGTAGATGTATATGAAAAGTTTAATTTCCGCACTTTTTAAGCTATGAAATGTAATGACGACTTCTAAGAGGCTAGTCTTAGTCCTCTTCGAGTACAACGACGCTTATTATGTTTAGAGGGTACTCCTCGGATGTGACAAACTTGGTATCAGAGTATAGGGTTGAATATCTTTAGGATCGATGTCTCATTAAACCACGTCTATGCATATTGTTATTCAAAATTATGAAGTGCGACACACTTATGAATGAGAGACTATGCGATTCTTAGGAAATTCTCATCTTCTTGTATTCCTATGTCGTGCCTCTAGAGTCTTACTTTATGTGTTCTTTCACTTAAACCTCTTATTGTGGTTATAGGTATGACTTCTAGAAGGTCAGCCACAAGAAGGAATGAAGAAGGGATTGCTAATGTGGGAGCTCATGACAACCAAGCTCCTCAATAAGAAAATCAACTACCTCCACTTGAGATGGTTCCTATGGGTGATCAAGTTCTTGTTGCTCCTCCACCCATGACTGATGGAGAGATAAGGTCGATTTTTCTCAATTTGGCCAAAGCCATGATCTCTCAAGCTCATGTCGTCACTTCTCAAGTCCAAGCTATGACGACCCAACTGAATCAGGAGGTTGGACCCCGAGTGCCTCAACATGCTAGCACTATGGCTTCTCGTTTGAGAGACTTTACTAGGATGAACCAGCCTATGTTCTTCTGGTCAAAAGCGGATGAAGACCCTCAAGACTTTATTGATGAGGTCGATAAGATCCTATTTGCTATGGGTGTGACTTCAAACGAGAAGGCCGAGTTGGCGGCCTATCAACTCAAAGATGTGGCCCAAACTTGGTACACATAATGGAGGGATAATAGGGTGCTAAGAGGTGGTCCCATGGCTTGGGAGATCTTCAAGAGGGCCTTCCTTGATAATTTCTTTCCTAGAGAGTTGAGGGAAGTATAAGGTGGAAGAATTCATCAACCTTTGTCAAGGGGTATGAGTGTACTTGATTACTCCTTAAAGTTTAGTAAATTGTCCTAGTATGCTCCATCCTTGGTGTCTAACCCAAGGGATGAGATGATTCGTTTTCTTATGGGGGTGTCTGATGACTTGGTGGAAGAATTTTGTTTGGCTATGCTTCATGATCATATGAATATCTCACGTCTAACGGTTCATTCTCAACAAGTGGAAGAAGGTAGACTAAGGAGGAAGAATGTAGAGGCCAAGAGGACAAGTCTTATGAAGGTGGTTCTTCAAAGGGAAGGTTGGAAATCCAAGATAAGCCAAGCATCAAGAATAAGTTCTCCAATCATGTTCCTTCCAAATTTTCCAAGGCTCGTGATGATATGGTGTATAACCCTAAGTCTCAAAAGGGTAGAGGTACTAGTTCACCAAGAAAGAAGCCAACTTGTGGAAAGTGTGGCAAGAAACATATGGATGAATGCCTAGTTGGGAAGGACAATTTATTTGAGTGTGGCAAGAGTACCCACAAGGTTAGAGATTTCTTTAATGTGAAGGGGAAATAAAAGGGGAGTGGACAAGCTCAACCAAGTGGTTCTAATGTTGATGCTCCAAGAAAGAATTGCTTTTATGCTCTTTGCTCTAGGGGTGAATAGGAGTGTTCTCCATGTGTGGTGACCGGTATGTTACAAGTCTTCTCTATTGATGTTTATCCTTTACTTGATCCGGGTGCTACATTGTCATTTGTCACTCCTTTGGTAGCGAGAAAGTTTGATATTTTTGCTCGATATCCTAAATGAAACTTTTATGGTAACTACACCGGTAGGTGATTAGGTGGTTGCAAAGAGGGTATATAGAAATTTTCCTATAATGTTGCCCAATAGAATTACTCATGTTGAATTAGTAAAACTCGATATGGTTTATTTTGATGTCATTTTGGGAATTCATTGATTTCATGATTGTTTTGCTTCCATAGATTGTAGGACAAGAGTTGTCAAGTTCAATTTTTCTAATTAACCCATTGTAGAATGGAAAGGGTGTAATTATATTCCTAGAGGTCGTATCATTTGTTGTCTAAAGGCTTGAAAGATGATATATAAAGGGTGTTTATACCATATTGTAAGAGTCAATGATTTAGACTTCAAAAATCCTTCTATTGAGTTAGTCCCCTTAGTGAGAGAATTTCCGAAGGTCTTTCCTAATAACCTTCTCGGAATCCCTCCCGAATGGGAAATTAATTTTTGTATTGACTTGCTACCGGATACAAACACCAATTTCATTCCTTTTTATCGGATGGCTTCGACCAAATTGAAAGAGTTGAAGGCTCAAATCAAAGACTTACTAGAAAGACTTTGTTGGACCTAGTGTTTCTCCATGGGGTGCTCCGATATTGTTTGTGAAGAAGAAGGATGGTTCCCTTAGAATGTACATTGATTATCACCAACTCAATAAAGTCATCATTAGGAACAAGTATCTCTTCCTTAGATTGACGACTTGTTTGATCAACTCTAAGGGGTTAGCTACTTTTCTAAGATTGACTTGAGATTGGGGTATCACCAACTTAGGGTGAGAGGTGTAGATGTAACCTAAATTGCCTTTTCGAACAAGGTATGGTCACTATGAGTTCCTTGTAATATCCTTTAATCTCACTAATGCTCCGACAGCTTTTATGGACTTCATGAATAGGGTATTTTGATGTTACCTAGATTCATTTTTCATTGTATTCATTGACGACATTTTTGTATATTCGGAAAATGAGGGTAAACACATTGACCATTTGAGTGTGGTATTACATGTGCTTAAGGAACACCAACTATTTTCCAAGTATAGAAAGTGCAAGTTTGATTGAGGTCGATGGCATTTTTTGGTCATATAATCTCTAATGTGGGAGTAGAGGGATCCGAGAAAGACGGAAGTAGTTAAGAATTTACCTAGACCATTGACTCCAACCGAGAGACTTTCTTGGGTCTAGCCGGTACTATCGGAAGTTTGTGGATGGTTTTGCATCAATTGCTTCTCTTTTTACAATCTTGACCCAAAAGAGTGTGAAATTTTAGTGGTCGGAGGCATGTGAAAGAAGCTTCCAAATTTTAAATGATAGGCTTACCTCCGCTCCGGTATTGACTGTAGCGGAGGGTACCAAGGGTTTCATGGTATATTGTTATGCACCTTGAGTGGGTTTGGGGTGTGTACTTACGCAACATGTGAAAGTAGAAGCCTATGCCTCTAGACAACTTAAAGTGCATGAGAAGATTATCCAAATCATAATCTTGAGTTAGAGGCAATAGTGTTTACTTTGAAAATATGGAAGCATTATCTTTATGGTGTTCATGTGGATGTGTATACCGACCATAAGAGTCTTTAATATGGGTTTACACAAAATGAGTTAAACCTCCGACAAAGAAGATGGTTGGAATTGTTGAAGATAATGACATGAGTGTTCTCTACCACCTCGACAAGGCCAATGTGGTTGCGGATGCTCTAAGTCGTATGAACATGAGTAGTGTGTCTCATGTGGACCTAGTTAAAGATGTTCATAAGTTGGCTCGTTTGTGTGTTAGAATGGAAGATTCTCCAAATGGTGGTTTTATGGTCCATCATAACTCTAAATCGTCTTTGGTGGTTGAGGTGAAGTCTAAATAACACCTCGATCCATTATTGATAGAGCTAAAGGAATCGGTTCTTGGTAGGTTAATGAGTTATTCTCCGTAGGGGGATGGTGTTTTGAGGTATCAAGAGAGGTTTTGTGTGCCCAATGTTTATGACTTGAGAAATCGGATTCCTGAGAAGGTTTATGGTTCCTGTTATTCTATTAATCCGGTTTCTACTAAGATGTATCATGACCTTAGAGGATTTTCTTATGGTATGTGTTAAAAAGGGATGTAGAGGAATTTGTTGCAAAGTGTCCAAATTGCCAACAAGTGAAAACCGAGCACCAAAGATCAGGTGGCTTACTCCAAGAAATGCAAACTCCCACTTGAAAGTGGGAAGATATTAATATGTAATTCGTAGTGGGTTTGCCTCGGACTAGAAGGCAACATGACTCTATATGGCTGGTAATGGATAGATTGACAAAATCCGCTCATTTTATCCCCGTCAACTCCACTTACTCAATAGAGAATTATGCAAGGATCTTCAAAGATGACATCGTGTGTCTTCATGGTATTCCGTTATCCATCATATCGGATAGGAGCGCATTATTCACATCTAAATTTTGGAGGTCGTTCAAAAAGGGTGGGGTATACGCGTAGTTAAACACCGCTTTTCATACCCAAATTGATGGTCAAGAAGAGTTCACTATTAAAACCCTTGAGGATATTCTTAGATCTTGTGTTATCGACTTCAAGGGAAGTTGGGATGACCAGTTGCCTTTGGTTGAGTTCTCTTAGAACAATAGTTACCATTCGACGATATCCATGACTTCTTTTGAGGCTTTATATTATAGGAGATTTATATCACTGGTTGGGTGGTTTGAAGTTGGTGATTCTTCACTCCTTGGTCCCAAATTAGTATATGAAACATTGGATAAAGTTCTTGTCATAAGGGATAGGTTGAATGTTTCCTTCAGTCGGCAAAAATCTTATGCCGACAATAGGAGAAGAGAACTTGAATTTAAAGAAGGTGATAACGTGTATTTAAAAATTTCACCCATGAAAGGGGTGATGAGATTTTGCAAGAAAGGAAAGTTGATTCCTCGCTATATTGGTCCCTATGAAGTTTGGCAAAAGGGTTAGGAAGGTTGCATGAGTTGAGATTACCTAGTGAGCTAGCTTCGGTGTCACCCGGTGTTCCATGTCTCTCTGCTTACGAAGTGAATTGGTGATGCCCATTCTATTCATCCTATTAAGGTCCTAGGTGTAGATGAGAACCTCTCCTATGAAGAGGTTCTGGTGGAAATCCTTGATCGTCAAGTGAAAAAGTTGAGAAACAAAGAGGTGACCTATGTAAAAGTTCTATGGAGAAACCACCGAGTTGAGGGAGCAACATGGGAGGCTGAAGCCAACATGAAGTCTCGTTATCCTCATCTATTTGCTAATTAAGGTTAGTTGTCCCTATTAATGATGAAAATAATGAGTAAATTTGAATTTGACTTGTTTTGAAAAGATAAGCATAATTATGGTAAAAGATTTTGCTAAAATGAGTTTTCATGGAAAAATGCTCTTTTGCTTGAATTGCACTTATTTTTGTATATGGTATGTTGTTACCTTTATGAAATGATATTGATCATATTGATATGTTTTGAAAGGAATTTGGGGATAAGTGAATCTTTAATGTTATGTTGAGCTCATATTATTGAGAAGGTAGTTCCTCATGTTGCGATTTTGAGATCTTATATGTAGAAATTGATGTTTGAGTTGTAATGTGTAAATGCCATGTTATGTGTTGAATGGAATTGTTAAGCAATCATTTGAGTTGTATCTCATTTTGATTATATATATATTGTTGGTTGGCCTGCTATTATTAACTCTATCCTTTCCCTTCAAAAGATTTTAGTGCCGTTCAGGAATAAATGTTCTTAAGGGGGGATAATGTAACACTCCGAAAGTCCAAGACCTAATCTAGAGACTCACATGAGTTTGAAAGACTTGGAATACTTTTCTAAGACCTAAATTAAAGTATATAAGTCATTTAGGAAGTTTTAGAGTCAAGACGTCAAGAAACTTCCATTATGTCAGGAGGTTAGAGAAAGAGGTGCTAGTGTGCCTTAGCCTATTTTACGCAGTTTTAGGAGTCGTAATTTGATGAAAATTGGTATAAAGGTGTCAAAAAAGTGTTAGAGAGTTTTTAGGGTATTTCCATAGGGTGGTCTTTGGAGAGGACTCTTACATATGACCCAAATCTGTAAATTTATGCAGTGTGGACTGTAGCCATCTACGGTTGCAAAACAACATACCGTCATCTGGATGACGGGAGTCATTGGCACCGTCGTTCCACACATAGACAAAATCTAAAATATGCCTAAAACCAGGTCTTTGATCCAATCGACGGACCTGCCAGACGATTGGTGCAGGGGGTCGTTGACTGACCTACGGACCATAGGTCGAGGTCTCGTAGGCCAGGCCTATATTCACTGTTAAGTTATAAGTTAGTTCAACTTAATTATTTAATTAGTTAGAGATGCAATTAGGGGTTAAGGGTGTTTAATTTAGTTAAGTGACTATATAAATTACCCTAAGTCTAAAGACAACTTAACACCCAACAATTACCAAACTCAAATTACTCTGCCTTGTCTCTACTTTCTCTCTCCCAAAGAAGACTCCATAGAATACCAAGGTCTAAGGGATATAGGGAAGCAATAACTACACTTTCCTCCATCAATAATCAAGTACTAAGAAGGTATGGGAACACTTCACCTTCGGGATTCCTTTCCCCAAAGGGTTCTTTCAAAATTGATTTCCAAAAGATGAATTGAACATGGGTTTCGTTCTAATCCGAAATTGATCTTTAAATTTCTATTGTTATTTATTTCTAATTATAAATATTGTTATGTTATGATGTATTATTTTTCAATTATGGTAATTCTTGATGTTAAGCCTAGTATGTGGAAGAGGTGATGAATTGACCCCAATAATGTTGATGCAATTGATATAGTTATTGTGATAATTACTATTGTATGGTGTTATTACACCTATTATTTGATGATATTTGTTGGTTGATGGCAAGACCATGGATGATGCCATTTGAAGGAGAATTGATAAGACTTTGTGATCTTGAACCTTTACTTCAATTGTGATGGCTTGTTCTTAATGATGAAGTCCAATTGAAGCATATCTTGTGATTAGATTAAGTAGGTGATGGTATTATGATGCAATTGAAATGTCCAAATTATGTGAATTTTGAGATTATGATTAAGATGAAATCATAAAAGGTTGGTTATGAATAACCTGTGTGCCTTACTATGACATGATGATGATAATTTGTTAATCTCACATATGAGGGTTGTATTAAAAGGATGTTCTCATGCAATTTCTATTGAGCTAATGACTACGACTTTACAAGGGGCTAGTCTCTTACGACCTTAACTAAGTTATGATTGTTAATGAAAGGCATAAAGATATTTCAAAAGGATCTCTAGCTTAGAACCGAGTGAACTAGTAGTGAGGATTTTCCTTTCCCAAGTAGGGAAAGTAGGTTCACTTTTGTACTCATGATATAAAGATTACAACGCCGACGACATAAAGAGGGTCTCAATCATGTTTCCTAGATCTTGAACTATGTTTACCCCATAGAAATACTAGATAGTGGGTCCATCTAGATGCTATGTTCATGTTTTAGTACTACCTTGGAAAGTAGTCCACCTTCTTTCAGTGTATCTTTTCATGACACCGGATTCCACATTTATCTCATGTTGTCTATGTTAGTTAATGTAAGTGTTCCTGAAAGTAAAATGAAGTAATAAAGTGAACTCTAACTCGGAGGACTTAAGCAATTCGACTTAGTCTAGGTAGGGGTATGGGAATCTACCTATACATTGCACGAGTTGTCTTTGAGGGAAGTCCTAGAATGATTTTCTTATGTTCTTATGTTCTTATAAGTTGAATGATATGCAGATGTTGACTTTACATGTTGATGATACTATATGATGTTGGTTTCACTTATGTACATGTTGTTGGTCTATATTGCTAAATATGATGATGAATGAAGTTAGAGATTATTTGTGATCCTTTTGTTGGTTTACTTGGTTGAGTGGGGTTTTGGGGCTTCACTTGGTCATCGCACTAGTAAGATTTGTAATGGGTTATGAGTAAGAGTCTTGCATATGTTGTAGCGTTATGAACTCTTGTAGATGCTTTGTTGTTATAACATGATGTTGGAGTTGCTTTGGTTATGATTTTTAATATGATACTACACATGTTGACTTGACTTAAATTGATGTTGGTCTTCTGTTGAATATGTTATTACCTTAAGGAATATATGATTATTGTCTTTTATGTGTTATTGGTTATGCATAACGCTTTTTGCAGTAACTAAGCATGGTTTTGAACAAATGTCCCCTTTAGCATGATTTTTATGTTTATGTGCACATATGTTTCCATACTTGGTACAAGTGGTGTACTAACCCATATACTTTCCCTTTTTCTTAAACAATGTAGGTCCAGGCCGTTGAAGTATTGAGGCTACTTTGAAGAAGGCTTGTATATCTTTCTCCAAGTGTGGTTATGTCCTCAAGATTCGAGGATGGTGCCTTTTTTTCATCCTACCTATGTGACTTGCTATAGTCTAAAGACATTCGTTTCACTCTTATTGTTCAAGACATTGTTGTAAGCCCTAAGTGGATATTTTACATTTGTGTAAGGTCTATGTCCGAATAGTTCTATTCCACTTTAGATGGTTTTATATGAGACATTCCTATTAGACTATATTTTGAGTATAGTATATGTGGATGAAAGTAGAAGTCTATGTAAGCTTTTTATGCGAGGAGTCTAAGTAAACTCCCTTTGTATATATTATGTGTAAGCGAGAGGTCCATGTAAACCTCATGATGTACATGTATATGAAAAGTTTTAATTTTTTTCGCAATTTTTAACCTATGAAATGTAATGAGGAATGCTAAGAGTTAGTCTTAGTCCTCTCCGAGGACAACGACACTGGTTATGTCTATGGGTTCTCCCCGGATGTGACGATCTTCCCAAATTACCTGTAAAAAGGGAAATCGACTTTTGAATGGATCTCCTTCCAGATACTCAGCCTATTTTTATTCCTCCTTGCAAACACGACGAAATCTTGAATTTTTTCTACTTTCTTCCTCTTTCTATTCTCTAAAAGCCTTAGCGTAATTCTCAATTGCGTGAACTGAACTAACTCAGTTTTGACCCCAAATAATTTACTAAAAATTGATTTAATTAATAGGGACCCCTTTAAAATCTGAATTTGACTTTTCTTATCTAATTAGACCAACATCAAATGGGATTATCTCTATCACATCCGGGTTTACCCCTTAGACGTAACCGTCATTGTCGTCCTCTTTCAGGACTAAGACTAGCCTCTTATCTTACACCATTAATTTCATAGGTCAATTTAACGGAAAATTTAAAAGTTTTCATTACTTCTACTTGGAGGTTTACATAGACCTCTACATACACATAACATATATATATCGAGTATACATAAAACCTTCGTCTAGGAAGATTACTTAGTCTTCTACTTTTATTGCACATAAGTATATAAAGTATAACATAGACATAATAGTCATAATAGTCGCATCATCCCATAACCATCTAATAAGATTGTAAGAACTTGGGCATAACCCATATATCAAGTAAAAATGCCTCACATGGGCTATACAATGTTTCATAGTAAATGGAAAGAAAGAACCATAGAAGTCTTAACTATAAAGCAGACTCCGTACGATAGATAGTGGCATCACCCTCGGAAAATGAGGACCTACCCTACTTGGATGAATGAGAGATTTAAGACTTCTTCAAGACGTCTTCAAAGCACTTCAATGACTGGAACCTAAAATGTTGGGGAAAAGGAAGAAATGGGGTTAGTACGCCACTTATACTAAGTATGCGACCATATGCATACATAGTATGAAAACATACTAAGAATAAGGGACATTTCATAAAGCATGTATTTTTCATTTAAAACCTTTATGTACGTGAAGAAGACCATACGAATCAACAATGCATGTTCATTAAGTCATAAGCATGTGTATTACTAAACATACATCCAAGTCTAGTCAAGTCAACTGTGCATATCATATAATTATATACATATTCAAGGAAATCTATCATCAAGTAATATTAACAATAGCATGAATAAGAGTACATTTCAACATAACCAAAGCAACACAAATACCCATTAACCCCTATCAAGTCAATAAGTGCAATGACCAAGCAAAGCCCCATAACTTTACTGAATCAAGTAACCTAACAGGCATCATGACTAACATCCTAATTCACTTAACATGACATTTAGGTGTATATATCATCTAACTTTAACAATATAAACCAACATATATTCATAAGTGAACTAATTGACATATAGCATAAAAAATGTACAAGTTCATCATATACATGTCATATAACATTGTAAGCATGATCATACATAACAACATCCTCCTAAGACTCCCCTCAAGGCAACTAGTGCAATGCTTAGAGTCCCATACCCCTGCCTAGACTAAGCTAGACCCCTTAGGTTATCATAGTTAGAGTTCAATAATTTAGTTCATTTTACCTTTTGGGAACATCTTGTCCTAACCGACATAGACCACATGAGTTAGTGTGGAATCGGTGTAGTAAAACCCTACACCGAAAGAAGGCGGACTACTTGACAATGTAGTACCAAACATGAAACATAGCAACTACGTGGATCCACTAGCTAGTATTCCTATGGGAGAAACATAATTTAAGTACTAGGAGATATAGTTGGGACCCTCTTTATGCTACATGTATTGTAGTCTCCAATCTCAAGAGTACATTAGTGATACTACCCTCCCTATGTAGAAAGGGACACTCCTCACTCTAGTTCATTCGGTGCTAAGTTAGAGTCCCTTTTTGAAATGTCGTTAAGACTTTATTATGAATCATAACTTAGTTTAGGATATAGGGTCTACCCCTTGTATAATCATCATCATCAATAGCTCAATAAGAATTGTATGAGTATAAATCCTTTCATTACAATTCATATAAGTGAGGTTAGCACATTAACATCTTCACGTTATGATAAGACACATTGGTAATCATTCTCCCTCCTGATAACATTGACACCTTAAGACAACACCTCACAATCATAATCAAGACATTTTAATTCAACATCATACCACCCTATCAATCCTAATAGAAGGTATACTCACATAAAACGTCATGACTTAATCACAATTAACAACAATTTGAAGTAAAGGATAGAGATTATAAGACTTACCAAGTCTTCTTCATAGTTCATCATCAAGGTCTTACCATAAACCCTCAATTCAACCCAATTGGGGTATACATCATCATAAGTCAATGATCAACATGATAACAAGGCTAGAAGAATCACTACATCACATATCAATACTAGATCATAACTTAAGACAAGATACTTAGGTCAATTCACAACATACTTCTTAACCTAGATCATCTTCTCAAGAACTATCATGAAAGACTACCAATAACCCTAACTTCATTAATGATTAGTGTAACAACATAATCTAGTAGTAATTCAACCAATACCCAAGTCAATTGAACCAAATACAACCTAATTCATATCAAGATCAAACCTAGGGTTGAGGGTTAAGGGTCATCTGCTACAAACTAGACTAAACCATCAAGACATATCATAATTAAGTTAGAATACATGTTAATATACTCATTATATCCAAAATTAATCATAAAAATTTCAATTCATAGTATAATTTTTGAGATTGAGAAAGACCCACATGAAAACTCAACTTTTGAAAATACTTTGAAGGAACCCTTTGAGGAAAGATCTCTCAAAGTTGAATTAGATCCCATACCTCAATGTTTGATGAAAAATTGATGGTGAAATCATTCGTTTAAAGTCCCCAAATGTCTCCCCTAGCTTGTCTTCAATGGTGTCTTCCAATAAAGAGATAAAGAAGAGATAAAGAAGAGAGTTTTGCTTTGAGAGTTGTCATTATACTAATGGGGTTGGGGTATTTAGACTAAGTTAAACTTCGCAGGAAAATTGGACCCTCACAGACGAGACCACGTCGACGGTCCATCTGTTAGTCAACGACTAGTCCCTTCTCCGTGCCGCACACTCATCGTTTTGTTCAGAGACTGTGAAGGTGATGGCCTCCAACAAATTGTGTAGGTGTTGGTCGACGGTTGGATACACACGTCCCGTCAATGCCCTTTCGTGGATACACATTGCCCAGACAATGTTTGACTCCACTTTGAAGGGTCATCCTCAAGGGCCCTTAGTTGGTCTTGGGGGAGTCGTACCCAGATGTTTCGACCATAAATCTACTTAAACACATGTTATACACCCTTCCACCAATTTTCATAATTTTCCGACTCCTAAAAGTTAGTCAAATATGCTAAGACACACTAGTACCTCCTTAAACTAGTTTCCGGACGTCATGGAGGTTCTTGGACGTTTTGGTTTCTAGACTTCCTAAATGAACTATAAACATTATAATGGACCTTAAAAAAGTATCCTTACCTTATGACACTTATGTTAGGATCTCGACACATCGTTTATTTTCGAAGTGTTACAATCTCCCTCATACGAACTCTTAAGTCGGCAAACTTAGCGGCGTTCGAAAGATAATCCAACGATCATTCCTGTGGTACCTTTTAGCACACCAAAATAATCCTGATCTAGGATATATGATTATTTCAAGTTGACACAAAACTCAAACCTAACATAACTTAACAAGTATTGCAGATTTTCATTCTTTCAAAAATGATTCTTTGTAATTCTAGCTCTTTCTAGTTGCGGGGAGTTACAGTTCACCCACATGCCAATAATGATTATATATTTGAATCTGTCCATTAATAAGTTTCATTTTATATTACATGCTTAGAATCTTTCAAATACTAACGCATACTCTGGACTACGTCTTCTTATGATGTAGGTTCAGGTCCTCAACATTCTGATCATACATAATGGGTTCATGATCTCCATTTTGGCAGCATATGGGGTGCCATCTCATTCTTGACGATTATCGTGATTATCTTTCTACTTTCATTCTTTAGTTTCAGTTTATGCTAGATTTAACTGGGGGAATGTCCTATCATCTTAAGTCGTTAGAGACTTTATTTTAAACATAGATAGATCAAGTTTTATCTTTGGAATTTGATATTTAAGTTGTCATCAAACTCTCAAAACTTTCTTATTTCAATTATCTTTAAGTTTGCTGATGATATGGCAGAAGGGTTAGTTTGGGGTCAGTCGTGATCATAGGTCCTGTGTCCGCTTCATGGTGTAGCTTCGGGGTGTGACAAACTTGCTATCAAATCTCTAGGTTTAAGATTCCTAGGATGTCTAAAATGCCTCAGTAAGTAGAGTGGTTTTATGAGTGTGAAGTGCACCACATGTAATGAGATAAAGGCTACGAAGTGTTTTAGGAAAAAAACACTTTCTTAATATTCTAATTGTGAATAAGGTAAGATCTCTTTCTAAGCCATCGTTATGCGCTTTCAGATCATTCCTCCTTATAGATCTTAAAGAAGGAATGTTATTCACACAATTATATAATTGCTTTTCCAGTCGCAGATCATGAATTTTTGAATACTGAGTTTTAGAATATGATTTAGCTTTTTGCTAAGAGTGTAACCAACCAGAACAACCAGTAGGTTCTAGTTCCTGCAAATGCTAGTGGTGGATCAGTGGTATTTAGGGTTCACGAATTTGTTAGGATGAATCTGTCTGACTTTTTAGGGCCACAAATTTGTGAGATCCCAAAAACATCATTTATGAGGTCAAGAAAAACTTTAGAATGATGCAAGTAGATGGAAATGATAGGATGAAGTTAGCATCCTACTAACTTAAAGATGTAGCTCACATCTGGTTTACTCAATGGAAGCAAAACAAGGGTACGGATGTACTGAGACTTATCTGGACAGGTTCTTCAAAGATAGCTGAGGGAGTCAACGGCTCAAGAGTTATATAAATTTGAGGAAGGGTTCCATGTCAGTCTAAGAGTACGAACTCACGTTCAGCCAACTCTCCAAGTATGCTCCTCACATGATTGTCGATTCCATGGAACAAATGAATAGGTTTCTATATGAGATATTCAACTTAGTAAAAGAAAAGTGTAGAAATTCTATGTTGCCAGAAAATATGAACATTACTACGCTCATTACTAATGCTCAACAAGTTGAGGAAGAGAAGCTTAGGGAACATGCTAAGGATAATAACAAGGCTAGGACAGGAAACTATAAGTATTCACAACAGAATTTGGGTGGTGGTAATCACTCGCAGTTTAAGCAAAAGTTTTCAGATCTAGGACCTTTATAAACTAGAGTTCCATATTCAAGGTTTCAAAAGGATTAGAAGGGTAGGGTATTAGGCACTAAGTCTCAGTAGAGTATTTCAGGCACCAAAACCTACCCAACTTGCTCATAGTGTTATAAGAACCATTCGGGCGAGTTCAAAGGAATGATTTTTTGGGTGTGCGCCATCTGGTCACACGTTGAGAGATTGTTCTTCTTTTAAATCGGGTCAAAGAAGCAATATTGGTAGGGCTCAGTCTAAAACTTCAGTAGAACCAATATGTCACCGAACTAAGCAAGGTAACTTATATGGTACAGGTGGTGGTCAACACCAAAACAAGTTGTATGCTTTTTAGGCTCACCAGGATCACGGAGATTCTCTTCATGTAGTCACTAGTGCGTACGAGTTTTTCACTTAGATATTTATTTATGCTTTGTTACATCCAAGGGCTACTCTTTCCCTTGTAACTCCTTATATAGCTGTCAACTTCAATGTTAGTCCGGAAAATCTCTTAGAACCCTTCTCAATCTCTACTCTAATCGATGACCATGTCTTAGCTAGACGGGTATGCAGATATTACCCTATCATAGTCTCTCAAAAAGTCACCTTAGTAGATCTTGTTGACTTATAAATGGTAGACTTTGATATCATTCAAGGAATGGATCGGTTACAGTCTTGTTATGCCAGAGTCGATTGTAGAACTAGGATCGTTCATTTTATGTTTCCATATGAACCAATTTTAGAATGGAAGTTACTAGCTTAACGCCTGTGGGACAATGCATTTCTTATCTTAAGGATGGAAATATGATCTCTAAGGTTTAATTTATCTCTATCAGTTAGTTCTTGTTATGGATTCAAGCTCCGAAACCCCAACTCTTGAGGCAGTTCCAATAGTTAATAATTTCCCAGAGAATCTTCCCAAAGTTCCTGCTGAAAAGGAAATCAACTTTGGAATTGATATCCTTCCAGATACCCAACCTATTTTTATTTCTATATACGAACATGATAAAATCTTTATTTGTTTCTCCTTTCCTCCTCGTTTTCTTCTCTCAAAGCCCTAGCGTAACTCTCAATTGCGTGAACCGAACTAACTCAGTTTTAACCCCAAATAATTTACTAAAAACGGATTTAATTAATTGGGACCCCTTTAAAATCCGAATTTGAATTTCCATATATTGATAGCCTGACACCAAATGGGTAAATCTCACTCATACGAACTCGAAATTGCGCAAACTTGGCGGTATTGGAAAGATAATCCAAAGATCATTCCTTAAGTATCTTTTAGCACACCAAACTAATAATAACCTACGAGTTATGTTTATTTTAAGTTGATCCAAAAATCAAACCTATCATAACTTAACCAATATTGCAGATTTTTATTCTTTCAAAAATGATTCTTTCTAATTCTAGCTCAAAATTAATTGGGGGGAGTTATTGTTCACTCACATGCAACAAATGATTATATAGAACATAAGGTATAATTATGTTCTTGCTGAATTCTTGATGAGTTTCTTGAAGTTTGTGATCTATTCTTTATTCATGAGATTTCATTGAATTCTTGGGATACGGATATTACGTTTGAATGTTGCTTTAAGTGAATTATATTGGATTTCTATGTTATTATTTTGGGTCTAATAATCCATAAGAGTTTGAGAAGATAGTTCGATTCTTGAGGAGTTAGGCATGTAAATGGTGCAAGAAAATTCGTCGGTCTTTTGGGAAGGGGCATGGGGCATCGCGTCACTGAGCGTTCTGCAAGGTTTTTTTTGTAGCTAGGGACCTGGGGCACCGTGCCACTCCGTTCTCCCCAACCCACCTGTTGTAGCTTAGGGGCTGTCCCCCCACACCACTCAGTGCGCTTTGATCCCCAGGTCCTATATCTTTTTGTCCTTCTTACCGTGTAAGTTCCCTCGAAATGTACCTAGGTTTTCTACTTGATTCTAATTACTCTAAACTACTTTTAAACATCAATAAATCATTCCAATCATAACCTTGAATTCATAATTCAAATTCAAGGTAGAGTTAAGACTCACATCTAGGGAATTTTTCAAGTCATTTTAAGAAGTCTTTTACAAAGCTTTTAAACTTGTTTTAAGACTTGATCATTTGAGTTTGAGGAAGATTAGAGTTGAGTTCATTTTCTTTAAAATGGTAAATGGGATCTAAGTATTCCAAAGAGAAAATGTTTATATATTTAAGGGAAAAGGCTCAAATATGTCATCGAACTTTCAAAAAAGGCTCATGTATGCCATCAGTCAAAAGTTTGGCTCATTTATGTCATTACCGTTAAAGAAAAGGCTCATTCATGCCATTATTTTTTAATGGTGGTTTTGCTAAACATTATTGACACGTGCCTAATTATAATTCGGCCACATCATCAATATATATATATATATA
>NC_028637.1:59371457-59444930 GCF_001406875.1 Solanum pennellii
TATATATATATATTTTAAAAATATAATTCTGAAAAAAAAATTTAATTAATTTTTTTAAATTTTTTTATTAAATAAATTGATGATGTGGCCAAATTATAATTGGCCAAGTCATCAAGTTTTTTAATAATATTTTTTTTAAAAAAAAGTAATTCTATTTTTTTAAGAATGATATTTTTTTTAAAAAAAATTGATGACATTGCCAAATTATAACTGGCGATGTGTCAAAAATGGTTTTCCAAAACCACCGTTAAAAATAATGGCATGAATAACCCTTTTCTTTAACGGTAATGGCATAAATGAGCCAAAATTTTAACTGATGGCATAAATGAGCCTTTTTTTAAAAGTTCGATGGCATATTTGAGACTTTTCCCTATATTTAATATGAGAGGAAACACCGATTTCCAGAAGAGTTCTTGAGCAGATTGAAGTATTATCTCTTTTTAGAGGAAACTTTTGATTGATAATCTCAAGGTTGAGGAAGAGGAAATGTTTTCTTTAGAATACAATGAGCTAAGTTATATTTTTTGGAGTAGTATTGAGCACCGATTGGGGGTGAGTTTTATCAACTCACAGCCCCCATAAATCATATAGCCAACATGGAAAGAAAGGGTCATAGATTAGTCCTTATTACTTATTAGCATACACTAGTGGATCCACTTAGTTTAGAAGTTCTATATCCCGACAAAGCATGTGACAGTTCTGGCAGAATGGGCTAGACGATGTATCATCACATAGCTTATAGTGATGATTTTCGGTTAAGGAATCTCCCAAACAGAGTTTACTTTTTAGTTTGGCATACAAATTGAGTTATAGAATTACCATCTACTATTTTTAAAACATTTATTCATATTGCAGTACTGTTATTTCTTTATATTTAATTGAGTTGAGGTTGAGTTGAGAGGTAAGTTGTTTATTTAGTTCCCTTCAAGCGTATGTCATGTTTTGATTTCCCCTCGGATGATCACACATTTCATGTACTAACACCATTTGGCCTGCATCTTTTATGATGCAGATATAGGTAACTTGGATCAATATCCAACACTTAGTTGATCCAATTGAGTTCCAGGGCTTTTTGGTGAGTCTGTATGCTTCCGTAGGATCCCCTATTTACTTTTAGTTATTTTATTTAGTTATAAGGATGTCATGGGTTTGGATAGATAGATAGATAGATAGATAGATAGATAGATAGATAGATAGATAGATAGATAGATAGATAGATAGATAGATAGATAGATAGATAGATAGATAGATAGATAGATAGATAGATAGATAGATAGATAGATAGATAGATAGATAGATAGATAGATAGATAGATAGATAGATAGATAGATAGATAGATAGATAGATAGATAGATAGATAGATAGATAGATAGATAGATAGATAGATAGATAGATAGATAGATAGATAGATAGATAGATAGATAGATAGATAGATAGATAGATAGATAGATAGATAGATAGATAGATAGATAGATAGATAGATAGATAGATAGATAGATAGATAGATAGATAGATAGATAGATAGATAGATAGATAGATAGATAGATAGATAGATAGATAGATAGATAGATAGATAGATAGATAGATAGATAGATAGATAGATAGATAGATAGATAGATAGATAGATAGATAGATAGATAGATAGATAGATAGATAGATAGATAGATAGATAGATAGATAGATAGATAGATAGATAGATAGATAGATAGATAGATAGATAGATAGATAGATAGATAGATAGATAGATAGATAGATAGATAGATAGATAGATAGATAGATAGATAGATAGATAGATAGATAGATAGATAGATAGATAGATAGATAGATAGATAGATAGATAGATAGATAGATAGATAGATAGATAGATAGATAGATAGATAGATAGATAGATAGATAGATAGATAGATAGATAGATAGATAGATAGATAGATAGATAGATAGATAGATAGATAGATAGATAGATAGATAGATAGATAGATAGATAGATAGATAGATAGATAGATAGATAGATAGATAGATAGATAGATAGATAGATAGATAGATAGATAGATAGATAGATAGATAGATAGATAGATAGATAGATAGATAGATAGATAGATAGATAGATAGATAGATAGATAGATAGATAGATAGATAGATAGATAGATAGATAGATAGATAGATAGATAGATAGATAGATAGATAGATAGATAGATAGATAGATAGATAGATAGATAGATAGATAGATAGATAGATAGATAGATAGATAGATAGATAGATAGATAGATAGATAGATAGATAGATAGATAGATAGATAGATAGATAGATAGATAGATAGATAGATAGATAGATAGATAGATAGATAGATAGATAGATAGATAGATAGATAGATAGATAGATAGATAGATAGATAGATAGATAGATAGATAGATAGATAGATAGATAGATAGATAGATAGATAGATAGATAGATAGATAGATAGATAGATAGATAGATAGATAGATAGATAGATAGATAGATAGATAGATAGATAGATAGATAGATAGATAGATAGATAGATAGATAGATAGATAGATAGATAGATAGATAGATAGATAGATAGATAGATAGATAGATAGATAGATAGATAGATAGATAGATAGATAGATAGATAGATAGATAGATAGATAGATAGATAGATAGATAGATAGATAGATAGATAGATAGATAGATAGATAGATAGATAGATAGATAGATAGATAGATAGATAGATAGATAGATAGATAGATAGATAGATAGATAGATAGATAGATAGATAGATAGATAGATAGATAGATAGATAGATAGATAGATAGATAGATAGATAGATAGATAGATAGATAGATAGATAGATAGATAGATAGATAGATAGATAGATAGATAGATAGATAGATAGATAGATAGATAGATAGATAGATAGATAGATAGATAGATAGATAGATAGATAGATAGATAGATAGATAGATAGATAGATAGATAGATAGATAGATAGATAGATAGATAGATAGATAGATAGATAGATAGATAGATAGATAGATAGATAGATAGATAGATAGATAGATAGATAGATAGATAGATAGATAGATAGATAGATAGATAGATAGATAGATAGATAGATAGATAGATAGATAGATAGATAGATAGATAGATAGATAGATAGATAGATAGATAGATAGATAGATAGATAGATAGATAGATAGATAGATAGATAGATAGATAGATAGATAGATAGATAGATAGATAGATAGATAGATAGATAGATAGATAGATAGATAGATAGATAGATAGATAGATAGATAGATAGATAGATAGATAGATAGATAGATAGATAGATAGATAGATAGATAGATAGATAGATAGATAGATAGATAGATAGATAGATAGATAGATAGATAGATAGATAGATAGATAGATAGATAGATAGATAGATAGATAGATAGATAGATAGATAGATAGATAGATAGATAGATAGATAGATAGATAGATAGATAGATAGATAGATAGATAGATAGATAGATAGATAGATAGATAGATAGATAGATAGATAGATAGATAGATAGATAGATAGATAGATAGATAGATAGATAGATAGATAGATAGATAGATAGATAGATAGATAGATAGATAGATAGATAGATAGATAGATAGATAGATAGATAGATAGATAGATAGATAGATAGATAGATAGATAGATAGATAGATAGATAGATAGATAGATAGATAGATAGATAGATAGATAGATAGATAGATAGATAGATAGATAGATAGATAGATAGATAGATAGATAGATAGATAGATAGATAGATAGATAGATAGATAGATAGATAGATAGATAGATAGATAGATAGATAGATAGATAGATAGATAGATAGATAGATAGATAGATAGATAGATAGATAGATAGATAGATAGATAGATAGATAGATAGATAGATAGATAGATAGATAGATAGATAGATAGATAGATAGATAGATAGATAGATAGATAGATAGATAGATAGATAGATAGATAGATAGATAGATAGATAGATAGATAGATAGATAGATAGATAGATAGATAGATAGATAGATAGATAGATAGATAGATAGATAGATAGATAGATAGATAGATAGATAGATAGATAGATAGATAGATAGATAGATAGATAGATAGATAGATAGATAGATAGATAGATAGATAGATAGATAGATAGATAGATAGATAGATAGATAGATAGATAGATAGATAGATAGATAGATAGATAGATAGATAGATAGATAGATAGATAGATAGATAGATAGATAGATAGATAGATAGATAGATAGATAGATAGATAGATAGATAGATAGATAGATAGATAGATAGATAGATAGATAGATAGATAGATAGATAGATAGATAGATAGATAGATAGATAGATAGATAGATAGATAGATAGATAGATAGATAGATAGATAGATAGATAGATAGATAGATAGATAGATAGATAGATAGATAGATAGATAGATAGATAGATAGATAGATAGATAGATAGATAGATAGATAGATAGATAGATAGATAGATAGATAGATAGATAGATAGATAGATAGATAGATAGATAGATAGATAGATAGATAGATAGATAGATAGATAGATAGATAGATAGATAGATAGATAGATAGATAGATAGATAGATAGATAGATAGATAGATAGATAGATAGATAGATAGATAGATAGATAGATAGATAGATAGATAGATAGATAGATAGATAGATAGATAGATAGATAGATAGATAGATAGATAGATAGATAGATAGATAGATAGATAGATAGATAGATAGATAGATAGATAGATAGATAGATAGATAGATAGATAGATAGATAGATAGATAGATAGATAGATAGATAGATAGATAGATAGATAGATAGATAGATAGATAGATAGATAGATAGATAGATAGATAGATAGATAGATAGATAGATAGATAGATAGATAGATAGATAGATAGATAGATAGATAGATAGATAGATAGATAGATAGATAGATAGATAGATAGATAGATAGATAGATAGATAGATAGATAGATAGATAGATAGATAGATAGATAGATAGATAGATAGATAGATAGATAGATAGATAGATAGATAGATAGATAGATAGATAGATAGATAGATAGATAGATAGATAGATAGATAGATAGATAGATAGATAGATAGATAGATAGATAGATAGATAGATAGATAGATAGATAGATAGATAGATAGATAGATAGATAGATAGAGAAGACAGACAGACAGAGAATAGATAGATAGATAGATAGATAGATAGATAAAAGTTCATAAGTCTTTACCATTTTCAGTTTTAAACGATTAGGGATGTGAGTTGCCTGCAGTTTGGCCAGTTGAATGTTCCTTTACAACATTTTGAGTTTATTACATGAGCTTATCTTTTTTGTTCTTTTAAATGTTCAGCAAACTTTTCCGCTGAGAGTGTTGAGCCAGGCCAAGGATTCGTTCGGGGGCATCAATAGTTCTCGAGTGCCGGCCACGTCCAGGGTGTAGGCTCGGGGCGTGACAATATCTCTTAAAGCATCAAAATGTTCAGAAGAACTTTTGGATTTTCTTAAATATTCAACATTTCAATTTGTCTTTTCATAGACTTAATTGGCCAATTGGTACTCTAAGATCAAACACAAAAGAACGAAAATTAATTGGACTAAGTGGTGACATTTACGGTAACTTTATTATTTTATCCTTAGCATCATAATTTTTGAAATATTTAGAATAATTTGTGAATCTTTATAGTACATCAAACACTGTAATTGGTTGGATCCAAAAATAATGTAGGTGGATTTGGTTTTATCCACAAAACCAATCTTTTCAATAATAATAGGTACGGTGACATGTGAAAAGGGGGTACCTTAATATTTCATTTGATTGTATTACATTAAAAATAAATTTTGACCCACGAGACATTATAGAAGAAAAGAACAAATGGAACTCATTAATTGGACTTAATTAGACTTTTCCATCATAGCCATCAGAGAGAGGAAAAGGCTTAATCCTTCAACTTTTGTGAGTTTTATTTACTGAAACATGAAAGACTTGGGGTTATAGTTACTTTAAGACCTAAGTTGATTAATAGTTTGGAAAATGGAAGGCATTGATTTATTTTTTCTTAACCTGGGAATAGTGCTATAAAAACATGATATTTTTTCGTTTTGTAAATTTTTATGTTTTGGGTGGTGAAAAGAGAGGTATTCGTGAAGCACAATGATGATTTTGGGAATAATACCTTTGGAAAGGTAGAAAGCATTTTTGTTCTGACTTGGCGAAATATGATTAAGGTCAAGCATAATTACACTAATATGTAAATAATTTTAGGTATAAAAAATCTTTAAAAAATTATCGTATTTCTTTAAATATCTACCTTAAATATTCAAATTTTGAGATCATAAAAATTTAATTAAATAAAAATATATCAAAAGATATGTTACTCAAACTTTCTCGAAGTTCTAAGAAGTATCTGCAATTCTTTGTTCACCAACAATTAAATTTATAATTCAGCAAAATATAACACAATAAATGTGTGAGTACTTTAGAGTAATTAGTAACAAAAAAACATAATGATAGCAAGTAGTACGTTTTATTATTAGATATTACGTAGACTTAAAAAAGCATGACATAAGTACATTGATTATGCATAAGTACCCCTCCTAAACTATGGCTGATATTCCATTGACACACAATAACTTAAGAGCATTTTTTATCGGAAAGACACTTTTTTTGACATGAATTGGCAAGACAAGGGTAAATGACCAAATAGTCATTTGGCTCCAAAATCGCTTGTTTTTTCCCTCCAAAAAAGAAAACCACTCTTGACTTTGTCTTTCTTATTTACTCTCTCTCGCTTTTAATTTACTTTGTTTTATTCTTTACTTCACTCATCAGTTTGATTTAATTTTATTGATTCATTTGTTTTCAAGATTTTATTTTATTCTTAGATTATATAATTTTAGCAAGATGAATTCGAATAGTCAGAATTGTCAATTAAATGAAGTATGAATAATATTTTGGGGTTAGATGAGGATGACAGTTTGTTGTCCCAAAATCATGAAAATTTAGATGGTGTTTACGATAGGCCTGAAAAAAATTTAAAAAATTTCATTATCTATAGACATGAAAAACTAAAAAAATACCTAAAATTGGGGACCTAAACATAGATTCGAACTTGTGACCTAAAGACTATCCGTTTAAGTTTTACCATTTGCGCTACAATAGCACTCTTTCATAATTATGAAAGAAATGTATTTACTCTCTTTCATATTTGTTGTTTATTGAATATCACTAGTAAATTTAAAATGAGAAATTATCATTAAATATAGTAAACTACTAAAATGTGAAGATAAATTGATCAAAGGTTGACATCCACCATAATTAATTGTATTACCTACTTAAAACATGTTCATGCATATATAATCGCATGCAATTAACTTGTATTTTTGAAGGAGCATAACTCATGTAATATATCCATTACATTTATTTTCATCAGAATGACTCGACTTATAATAATAAAAAATCTTCAATTTTTGTGAACGATCAAGATATAAACTTTTACAATCTTCTTTACCAAAAAAATGAAATTAAGAATTATTTAAATCCTAAAAAGTTTCAAATAGTCTAATTCTTTTAAAGACCTAAAATTGAGATATAACCTAGTTTTGAACTGGTTACCTATAGACTATTCGTTTAAGCTTTAACCATTCGCCTTGCAATATCGTTCGTTCATAACTACGAAAGGAAATGTATTTACAATCTTTCATATCAGTTGTTTAATGAATATTGCTAGAAAATTTAAAATTTGAAATTATCAATAAATATAGTCTAATAACCCCTAATACGTGAAGATAAATTAATCATAGATTGACATGTATCATAACTAATTGTATTATCCGATTATAACTTGACCATGCATATATAATCACAGTCAATTGACATGTGTGTGAGGGAGCATAACTCATAGAATATTATATCTATTACATTTATTTTAATCGTATTGACTCGACTTATAATAGTTAAAAATCTTCAATATTTGTGATACAATCCAAATATAAACTTTTAAAATTATATTTACCAAAGTAATATAAAATTAAAAATTATTTAAATACTAATAACTTCAAAGAGTCTAATTTTATTTAATAAAATACCTAAAATTTGGACCTAACCCAGTTTGGAATTAGTAACATATAAACTATTCGTTTAAGTTTTAACCATTGGTGCTGCAATAGCATTTGTTCATAACTACCAAAGAAAATTTATTAAGTCTCTTTACATACCACAAGGGAATTTAAAATGAGATATTATCAATAAATATAGTCTAATAACCCCTAAAATGTGAAGAAAATTATCAAAGGTTGACATGTACTATAACTAATTGCACAACACAATTAAAACTTGATTATGCATATAGAATCACATTCAATTGTCTTGTATTTGTGAGGGAGCATACCTCATATAATATTATACCCATTATAGTTATTTTTCTCATAATAATTCGACTTATAATAACGAAAAATCTTCAATTTTTTTGAAGCAACCCAAATATAAACTATTAGAATCATATTTACCAAAAATATATAAAATTAAAAATTATTTAAATCCTAAAAACTTCAAAAAGTCTAAATTTTTTTACAAAAATACCTAAAATTGGGATATAACCTAGGTTCGGACTAGTGAGCTATAGACTATTCGTTTCGCTTAACCATTCGCGCTGCAAAAATATTTGATCATAATTACGAAGGAAAATTTATTTAATATCTTTATTTTAGTTGTTTACTGAATATCACTAGAGAATTTAAAATGAGAAATTATCGATAAATATAGTCTAATAACCCCTAAAATGTGAACATAAATTGATCAAAGGTTGACATGTATCTTAACTAATTATATTATACAATTATAACTTGATCATACATATATAATCACATTCAATTGATTTGTATTTGTGATAAAAAATTTTATATAATACTATATCCTTTACATTTATTTTCATCACAATTATTCGATTTATAATAATGAAAAATCTTCAATTTTTTTGAAAAGGATCCAAATATATACTTTTACAATATTATTTACCAAAAAACAAGAAATTAAAAATTATTTTAATCTTAAAAGATTCAAAGAGTCTAATTTAAAAATTTTATGAGGGAACATAACTCATATAATACTTATCCGTTACATTTATATTCATCATAATGATTCGACATAAAATAATGAAAAATCTTCAATTTTTGTGAAAAGTATTCAAATATATACTTTTACAATCTTATTTAAAAAAAAAAACAAGAAACTAAAAATTATTTAAAACTTAAAAGCTTCAAAGAGTCTAATTTTAAAAAAGTATACTTAAAATTGGGGTCTAATCTAAATTCGAATTCGTGACCTATTGACTATTCGTTTAAACTTCAACCATTGGCGCTGCTATAACATTCAGTCATAATTACGAAAGAAAACTTGTTTACTCTCGTTAAATCAGTTGTTTAATGAATATCACAAGGAAGATTAGAATGTGAAGTTTAATAACCCTTAAAATGTGAAGATAAATTGATCAAAGATTGACATGTATCATAACTAATTGTATTACACAATTATAACTTGATCATGCATACATCATAATTTTTGTATTCGTTGATAAAATATTAGACATTGATTTTTTTGGATAAATTTTTTCATTCTATTATTTTATTAATATATGGTCCGTAATTATTTTATATATAAACTTTTTCAAATTGAAAAAAAAAATCATTCTCTTTGTTAGTATTTATGTGTTTCTCTTATAATGATCAAATTTTATTACATTGACTTCATAGTTTACTTTATAGTTTTATTTTGTTAATGTTGATAGTGCCTTTTCTTGTTGATATGACTCGTAATTTGATTGATCATATTTATTCAAAACCAAATATTAACAATAAAACTTAATATATCGTCGTTAAATATTTAATATTGAAAGAAAATATTAAAATCGTTGAAAATAATTTATCTTATTTCTTTAAAATTATTAAATTCTTAGATAATGCGTAATTTGTTTTTTTAAGGATACTATATAGATGTATCTTATCAAAATTTTATAGTATCTTATATTTTGAGAATTCCACAAAAATTAAATAGCAAGAAAAATAAAAAAAAAAGTTAAAGTGATGAAAAATTTCACCTTGCTTGAATTTCAAGAACAAAAAAATCGTATAAATTGACGGAAAGAATATGTATTTATATAGGTATTTATGGATGCTTTCCGTTTATTTAATTTCATGAAATTAGTACCAAAACTTATGTAATTGTTTTTCAAGAACATTGATGCTCTTTCCGTTAAATTTTCTTTTTGGAATTTAGTATCAAAATTTATGCTTATTTTTTTTAACAAATTTCGTAACATTTTTTAAAAACATATAAATTTTATTTACCCTAACAAAAAGATTTTTTTATTATAAAATAAAAAAATTGTAATTAATTATATTTTGTAAATTAACAAATAATTTTATCTAATCTTTTTTGTAATATAAATAATTTATTTTAAGATGGAAAAATAATATTTAAATGCTAGGAATAGAATGAATATTTTCTTTTTGGATTTTATATTTTCCATAAATAAAATTATATTTGAAAAGAAAATTCAAAGAAAAAGAAGTAATAAAAGTAAGAAAGAGAAAATTCGTTTAAAGAAGAGAGAGAAAAAACAATTTGGTTTCATTTTCTAATATCGGACCCAACACTTTACACATGACACAATATAAATGGAGACTCATACAAGTATATGGCAAACCACTTCTTAGGCAGTGTGAATTGAAAAATAATAATTATATGCTACTTTTCAGAAGTTGTTTTACTTTTGAGGGTAATTTGGGTACAAGAAATTAATGAACTTACCCAATCGCCCTTAGCTTTTCAGAAAAATTACGAGAATATCTCAAATCATCTCAAATTTGTTGCTCGTGTCATTTTATGCCAAAATAGTATCTTGCCAAATATATTTTCTGTTAACTTAATTAGGGTCCTATTGTCCGTCGAACTAATATTTTTCTTATGTTCGTGCACCTTTTGTGCTAACTTGACACCTTAAACCAAATAAACTTGTTATGTTTGTCAGGTGTGTACATGTTTTTTAAAATATATAAATTAAAGGACACTTTTAAAAAAAAATTAACATAATTTTCTTAAAATGACTAAAGGTGAAACAATAAGAAATCAATGAAAAAAAAATATAAATTTAAAGTAAGAAGGAAATTAATATAAAAATTTCAGGAACAAAGAAAATAATTTCATTATGAATAATTTCGAAGAAATTCACTATTTTTTCTGGAACGAAAAAAAAACTCTTAAAAAGTCTAATTGATTACTTGCTATTTTATTAAAGTCATCTATTCATAAGTGATTTAATACTCATTATGACCATGTAAAATCTCATTCGCAAAAGCCTTGAGATTCACACTTGAAGCACCATTTTCCTTCATAGATTCCTTAGCAAAATCACTCAATTTCTTGACACTTCTTCTTAATTCTTTCTGTTCTTCACCGTCCCCCATCACAATCGTGATACATCTATTGAACTCATTGTCACATCCTGAAACCACACCTTAGAAGTTAGAGGCGATCTTGGATTGCAACCGCCGTACTTAACCTCTCGGAGGTCTTGTACAAGCCCTTACATATCATTCATCGCATAAACGTAGTGAAAAGTAGTGCGGAATTAAATTTTTTCACAAAACATAACATAGTCTTTTAAATCTTTCATATAAAAGTAATAGTAAATACTAAGTATCAATCTCATCATCTTAAGACACAAGAATACTTGAGACACGGCCCATACTTCAATACGAAAATAGAAATACTTAGTCTATTACAATACTTCAAATGGAAACCTAAAAGACATATATGCCCTCGAGTCAAGTGAGGACATACTTCAACTTCTCTAGAACGAATGCTACGGTCCAAGTCTTCACTTCCCAAAGCACCTTACCTACCAAGAACTATATAGATAGATAAAAGTATAGAGTTAGTACAACCACATGTACTAAGTATGGCTTAATGCATAAAACTCATGAAAACGGAAATTTATTGGAAATATGCATCTTTTCATTTAGAAATTTTAGAAATCATATTATAATCATAAGAACAACATTTATCAACTTAGAAACACATAAGATAACACTTAAATCAAATATCGTAATTTTAGAAGTCACTTTACAGTAACCTCATTCACTATTAAAGTGAATTGCTTCACTGTACAGTGAAGTTACTTAGTCTTCACTTTAGACACCCTTTAGCATGTTATCTTCTCACTCAAAGTTATTCTAAGATTCACTTAAGTCATACAAAGATAGACCGCCCATACACCCTCTCTAGATGTGCCTAAATGACCCTTAAGACCACCTATAATAAGTCACATACACACTTACAAAGTATCATGAACATCAAGGTAAGATTCTTCTACCAAAGGTGACTATAAGTCTCACTTGAGTGAGTTGTGATGCGACAGCCCATACAATCCCTTACACACACTCAAGAGATCCTATAGACTTCCTAAGATAGAATCATTCTCACTAAACATACAAAACACATAGATGATATGGCATTCTCCTTCCAAAGGCTATCAAAAGACCTACTTAAGTAAATCAAGAAGATAACGTCCATGATTGACCTCTTCAAGATTACCTAAATAGTCCTTAAGTCTACCTTAGGCTTAGATCATGTCTACAACACTAAACAACTTTCCTAACTAGAATCATTCTCAAGACTTCCAAAGATAAGACATGAAGAGATCATCCCTTATTCCCCTCTTCACACTTTATCTAAGGAATGCTTAAGCCACATTAGATTAGGAACTCATTCATTTACATACTTCATAACATAAGTCATTAGTTCATTAAGAGACACATACATCACATAAAGGACATTCAAGTAATGGTCTTGGAGAATACCTAGGAACTCCAAATAACACCTTCAAAGCCTATTGAGCAATGTCTAGATAGTGTCCCATACCACCACCTAAACTTCATATAACTTCTCTAATGCTAATGGGTATTCCATATGATGATAATAGGCAATAACCGACATAGACCATTATATAAATACATGGAATCCAGAGTTCTATCCTACTTCGATGAGGTTGTTCTACTTGCCAAGTGTAAAACTTAAACACATCCCTTGTTGGACATGTTTTAGGAATATGAAGGGCTTCTTTGTATTCTAGTCTCATAGTTTAACTAGAACTACTTCCCTTACCATAATCACTCGGTTCTAACCTTCTTTCTCATAGAGTAATTCACACATTAGGTTCACATAAAAGGGTTCCATAACAAGTTAATAACCCAATCACATATACCCTACCAAAGCAGGTCTACTAGGGCTACCTCACAATGGACACAAGAAGCTCATGATGAATTTCCTAAGGATTAATATGATGTCGTTCCAGCCAATTAACATTAATTCCATCATTCCGTTACTTTTAAGGATACCATTACGACTTACGACTTCAACAATCTTAACCTTACCACTAAGTCAAGGTTTTCACATAAACGACTCTCTTAACATCATTTAAGGTCACATGACATTCATGAATTCAAGAATAAGAGTTCTAACATCCTAGTTCAATACATCACATATTCATAATCATATATACATCAAAAAGGAACACAAGTCAACCAAGACAAGACACCACATACTTCACTTTTAACTTATAATGCACGTCATTCTGGAAGCACATAGAAACAACCCTTACATATTTAAGTCATCCTAAATACAATCATAACATCATCAATGAAACCAATATAGGCTCATATAGTCAAGTAGGAATAACCAAGACTCAACCCTAAGACTATACACATAAAGTCAAAGTCATAGTCTAACATGATCACCTAAGACAACATGAATAGAAGAACACATATATAACTTCACATGTAGATAGATATTTTCATGGTTCGCAGAATCAACTACACAAATAGCCATATTATTTCATGTAGTTGCCGATGAAGGAATATTGATTGTATTCAAGTGTTAAGGGAATACATGGGAGATATATATAGGAGATATAGGAAGGAGTACTAATCCTAATAGGACTAGGATTAAGGAGTACTAATCCTAATAGGACTAGGATTAGTACACAGTAAATACTAATATTATTTTATACTATTTATTTAATACTATCTGTTATTATCCCCCCTCAAGCTGAGCTGAGAGGAAGCGAACGGAAGCTTGGAACTGAGGTAATCGTGCTGTCGGCTCGGGAGAGGCTTGGTGAGAATATCAGCCGGTTGTTCTTCAGTGGGTACATACTGCACAGTCATGGTGCCGGCCTGAACTTCATCGCGAACAAAGAGACAATCGGTATCAACATGCTTCATTCTGGTGTGTAGGACGGAATTCTTGGCCACACAGATGGTTGATTTGTTGTCACAATAGAGAGCAGGAACAGTGTGAGTGGCGCGGAGTTCGCGAAGAATATATGTGACCCACATGGTCTCAGCAGCAAGAAGAGCAAGGGCGCGGTATTCAGCTTCAGTCGAGGACCGAGAGACCTTGGGTTGTTTTTTTGTACACCAGGAGATCAGGTTCGGCCCCAAAAAAATGAGAAACCCCGATGTAGATTTTCTGTCATTTTTATCATTCGCCCAATCTGAATCTGAGAAACCCCGAAGCTCCAAGTCCCCGGGTCGAATGAGTAAACCACGACCAAGAGTGCCAAAAATGTACCTGAGAATGCGTTTTAGACAATGGTAATCATGTTCACTTGGTTGATGCATGCGCTGAGCAACTCGGTTGACAGCAAACTGGATGTCAGGACGGGTAATGGCCAGATACTGTAGAGCCCCAATGAGGCTGCGGAAGTGGGTGATATCGGCAAAGGGGGTGTCGGCTCCATTCGTAGACGAAGAGACTGCCATCGGTGTTGGTTGACTGGTGCATTTTTCCAGTCCAGCTTTCTGCAACAGATCTCGAGCATATTTTGACTGATGAAGAAACAAGCCGCTGCCTGTCCGAGAAACCTCCATTCCCAGAAAATAATGTAACGGGCCAAGGTCCTTCATTTTGAAGGTAGTATGCATAGCTCGAGTGACATCCTGAATGAGAGCTGCAGTAGAGCCTGTAATAATGATATCATCTACATAGACAAGAAGAATGACTGTACCGTGTGCTGAATGTCGAGTAAACAGACTCGTGTCGTGTACGCAACACGTGAAGCCGAGTCCCTGGAGGAACGTTTTCAGACGTGTGTACCAAGCACGGGGGGCTTGCTTGAGCCCATACAGAGACTTCTGGAGTTTGCAAACATGTTGAGGGAAGCGGGGATCAACATAGCCCGGTGGTTGCGTCATGTAGATAGTTTCATCAAGCATGCCATGAAGAAAAGCATTGGAAACATCCAACTGATTGATGAGCCAATTGTTGCGCACGGCGAGTGACAGTACCAGGCGAATGGTTTCCTGCCGAATAACAGGACTGAATGTCTCGGAGTAATCAAGCCCATACTCCTGATTGTAGCCTTTAGCAACCAAACGAGCCTTGTACCTGGAAATACTGCCATCTGCATTGTGTTTAATTTTGTACACCCATTTACAGCCCACTGGGTGCCGCCCATGGGGCTTAGGTACAAGAACCCAAGTTTTCTGATCAGTCAAAGCCTTAAACTCGTCATCCATAGCATGACGCCAATAAGCATTTTTTGAGGCAACAGAGTAGGTTGTTGGTTCACTATCGGGAAGGGGTGTATTTGGTAGTATGGTAGCCTGAAAGGTTTTGGGTTTAAAGATACCGGCTTTGCCACGGGTTAACATGGGATGAGTATTGGGGGGTGGCACGGGCGGTGGTGATTCGGGGGTGGCCGGGAAGGACCCAAAACGGATCGGGCTGGAGATGTTGTGGGTATGGGGTGGTTCGGGTTGGTTGTGAGTGTGGGTGGTGGTTGCGGGTGTATTGTGGGTGACGGTCGAAGGGGTGATGAGGGGTGGTTGGGTAGTGGGTGGAGGTGTGGGGGAAGGTGGTGAGGGACCCTGTGAGTATGTTGGAAAAAGGGGAAGGACGCCAATGAATGATGTATTTGTGGAGGAGGAAATAGACTCGTAGGGAAACTCATTTTCGACAAATTTGACATGACGAGATATGTAGACTTTATGAGTTTGTGGGTCAAGACAGCGATAACCCTTGGAGGTAGGATGATAGCCCAAAAAAATACAAGGACGGGATCGGGGTTGTAATTTGTGAGTAATATGAAGGCGTAGCCAAGGGTAGGCAAGACACCCAAAGACGCGGAGGTTGGTATAATTGGGAAGTTCTTGGTAAAGGAGTTGATAGGGTGATTTGTTGGAGAGAGTGTGACTGGGCATTCTGTTAATGAGGTAGTTTGCGGTGGCTAGAGCTTCTACCCAAAAGGAGACAGGGAGATGAGATTGATGTAGAAGAGTAACCACCGTTTCAATGAGATGGCGATGCTTACGCTCAGCCACCCCATTCTGTTCGGGAGTGTATGGACAGGAGGTTTGATGTATAATTCCCAGGGATTGCAGAAACTGGCCAAAGATGTTATTGACATATTCCTTTCCATTGTCACTTCGAAAAAGTTTAACATGAGAATTGAATTGTGTTTTGACCATTTTTTCAAAAGTGACAAAGGTGGTGTATGCCTGTGATTTGTGTTTTAGTGGGTACAACCAAGTGTATTTTGTAAAATCATCCACAAAACAAATATAATAGCGAAAACCAGCAAATGAAGGAACAGCAGTAGGACCCCATAGGTCAGAATGAATAAGTTGAAAAGGTGCAGTTGTACGCTTCTCAGATAAAGTAAAAGGTAATTTATGAGATTTAGCAATTGAACAGGAGTCACAATTGTTTACATGAATGGAAGAAAAACCTAATTGAGACATTAAAGAATTTATTATTTGAGTAGACGGGTGACCCAGACGACTGTGCCACAACAGACTGTGGCCATCAGCCGAAAGAGCCACCGGAGCCACAGGAACGCTTTCTGAAACTGGGTGGGCAGACGAACTTGTGCCAGGAAGAACGTACAGACCATGCTCACAGGGGCCCTGAAAAATCACCCTCTTGGTAGTATTGTCTAGGATCTGAAAATCATTAGAGGTGAACAAGAGTGAGCAATTATTGTCTTTTGTGAATTGGTGAACTGAAAGGAGATTGGATTTAATAGAAGGGACGTGGGTAAGGTTACCTAGGTGAAAGATAGCGGTGGGGGTTTTAATGGTACCCGTGCCAGTGTGAGAAATATTAAGGGACTCACCGTTGCCAACAGTAATACCATTGGAGCCATGATATGGATTTGGAGCGTTAAGCTTGGATAGATCAGAAGTAACGTGCATGTTGGCCCCAGTATCCAACAGCCATTCAGAGGAAGGGCCGGCTTGAGATGCATAATTGGCACGGTTATCACTATTTCGGCTCTCCTCATACCGAAACCAGCAACGAGCAGCGGTGTGTCCTGTTTTCTGACAGATTTGACAAGTTGGACGATCCCGCTCGTAAGTGCCCTGCCCGCCGCTGGAAGATGACTGCCCGCCGCTGCCGAAGGAGTGCAGGCTGTTGTTGCTGCCGTGCTGCTGACCGTCGTACGGCGGACGACTGCCCTGCCGACCGCCGCGCCCGCGGCCTCCGCTGTTTCTGCCGTAGCCGCCGCGGCTCCCCTGCCGGCCGCCACCACGCCCCCCGCGATAGTTCTGGCTTGCGGTGAGGGCGGTGGCCGGCTCCATAACAGCGGCTTCTCGGAGAAGAAGTTTGCTCTCCAGATCCACGTTGATTTCTTCACTTTTTAGCCACGAGGAGAGAGTAGCCAGGTCAACGGGCGTTGGACTGATGCGAACCGCCTGTTTAATGGAGGAGTAAGCTGATGGGAGCCCCCGAACGACGCACATGACGAGATCTTTTTCGGGAATGATTTCGTTCACGGTGTCGAGGGCTGTGATGATGGTGGAGACCTCGTCTAAATACTCCGCCATAGTTTTCGTGCCTTTGGTAATTGTGTGGAGACGATCACGCAATTGAAAAATATGAGAGTGGGAAATTGATGCATAGCGTGTTGCGAGGGCCGTCCACAGGGCTGAAGCAGTTGTGTAGGATCGGACGTGTTTCTGAACCGTGGGAGAGATGACCGCAATCAAACATGATCGGATCTGGCCATCCACGGCTTTCCAGGCGGCATGGGCCGGATTGGTTTTTTCTGATTTGTCCGTGGCGGTGATGACTGCCGGCGGCGGTTCTGTGCTTCCATCGACGTATTTGAGAAGGTAATTGGCCTCAAGGGCTGTAAGAACGGTGATTTTCCATGTAGGGTAATTTATGTCTGATAATTTTTCGGGAATAAGGGCATGAAGATGCCTGAGAAGGAGTTTAACGCCAGAAGGAAGTGAATCGAGAGGATCCACATCGGTTGTCATGGCTGCCGCTGCCCAAGAGAAGAGAGGGAACGATCGGTGCCCTAAAGAGAGAAAAAAAAAACTAGAGAAAAGAAGATTTAGGTTTTCTGGCTCTTGATACCATGAAGGAATATTGATTGTATTCAAGTGTTAAGGGAATACATGGGAGATATATATAGGAGATATAGGAAGGAGTACTAATCCTAATAGGACTAGGATTAAGGAGTACTAATCCTAATAGGACTAGGATTAGTACACAGTAAATACTAATATTATTTTATACTATTTATTTAATACTATCTGTTATTAGCCGACAAGCCCATGATCATCACATTACTTAAAACAACACCTACAAGGCCACATCAATTGAAAATAAAACACATAACACCACAACCATAGGTGGACCATACAAATCACAATAGAATTGAAGTATAAATAATAACAAGGTAATGAAAATAGGGCAGCATACCCCCACATCATCCTCAACACTTCAATCCAAAGTCAATTTAGTCAATTCAATAACACAAGACCCTTACCCAAGGCCATAACCAACAATTTAACATAAGAACAACAATAATCAATGAACTAGGTCAATTAACTGTAAATTAATCAATCTAATACAACTTAGATATCAATCTACTACAATTATTATATCAATGACTAGCCCACATATATCTACATAAGAATTCATCAACATTGGATCAATATCAAGTAACCCACAACTTTGTCAAAAACTAAGTTTCATCCAAATTCATGGGTTCATAGGTAATTTAGGTTAAAATCATCAATACAACATCTTTTAAATCCATAATAGAATTTTTAAAACAATTGATGCAAGAACCCATGGTAAAATTATGAAATTGGGCAATTTAACTCTACAAACTTTAGATAACATCTTGAGAGTTGGGCTCCTTAATGAAACAAGTTTCAACGATCAAAATTCATGCCTCAATGATGATAATTCTTCACTTTGATGAATAATCTCAACTCAAAACGTCACACCAAGCTCTTTCTTGATTTTGGACTTCAATGGAGTCTTTGAGAATTCTTAAGGGATTTTGGGGTTTTGATTTGGAAGAATGAAATCTTCTATGTGTTAAACACTTATATTCTTGTTTAAAATACCCAAAATACCCCTAAAGAACCTCCAATACACTTATTTGGAAGTGTGGTGAAATTACAATGTCACCCTTCAACCTACAGTGAAGCTGCGGCAGCTTCACAGACGGAAGGGGACCTACTGACCGTCCCTTGACCAACGGACCGTCCTTCTGGTCTGTGATCTGGGATTGAGACTTGTCCTTGGTTCCTCCTATCCCCAGGCTAAGTCCCAAACTAATATACCCAACCAACAGGGCGTCAATTGACCCACTAGGCGTCCACTACCTCCGTAGTTTGGGCTGTCTTGGGCAGCCTTGACACCAAGTTTTGGGTCCTTCCTCAAGGACCCTCCGTTGGTCCTTGGGGATGTTTTCCCGGACGTTTCCAACCCAAACATGACCATATATGATTTTAAAACCTCTAACATGAATTTAATCCCAAAAAAAGCACGTAAAACTCGACGAATCATGCCTAGACATATAAGGTCGTTTCATGGCATATCTTTCTAACGTCATAGACGTTCTTGAACGTTTGACCTCCAAACTTCTCAAAACATGATACACTGCCTGTATATGATATAATAACTCATTTAAGGACCTTACAACCTCATTAAAAACACATATAACCATATATTAGGCAATTAGGTGACTTAGTCGTCGAACGTTTTAGTCGTCCCTTGACGTTTGACTTCCAACACACCTAATACATTAGACACTACCTCAATACCATATAATAGACCTATTTAGTACCTTAGACCATTAAGACCAATATTTTAGGATCTAGTTAACCTAAGTCATTTCGAGGTCTTACACTCATCTCTTTCCACGACAAGCCTTCACTAACATTAACTCTAACACCATTCTTCCAAATATCGTGAATGAGTTTTGCGTTTCAAATTTGATCGTTCTAGAGTGACCAATTCAAGATAGTTATCTTAGATTTGATTCTCTCTAAACTTTAATTACATTCACAGTGAGTCAAAAAATAACCAACAAAAGGGTGTTTCAGAACCTCCACTTGCGAGCACCAACTGACTATGTTCCCATGATTTCCATATTCGTCTTTACAACTCAACTTTTTCTCCATCTTATCCCATCTTTTCCTTCCCTAATCACCAGCAAAATTTGCCTCCCACGTTTCAAATATGCGTGATCAATCTCCTCCATCAATTGACTTGATATTTTGGAGTAACTACCAAATGCTATGTAGATAACTGATCCCTTTTCCTTTGAGTTCAACCAATCCATATAATTCTTCGAACTAATCTCAGTCATATCATCTCGAAAAAAGTATTGTCATCAAGAAATGTTGAAGGGATTGAAGGCCCAATTTCCACCATAGTCACATGCTTCAGAATTCTCAAAGCATCAGATTTCAAAGCATCAAAAATGTTCACCAGAACTCTTCGATTTTCTTCACTACTCAGCATCTCAATTTTCCACTTAATAGACTTAACTGCCCAATTGGAACTCTCCATGTTATCAAACACAAAAGAAGGAAAATCAATGGGACTAAGTGGGGGCAATCATGTTAGCTCTATTATTTTATCCTTAGCATCACTGTTTTTGAAATAATTAGGTAAGTCCGTGAATCTATAATAGTAAACATCAAAAATGGTGGCAGTTTGGATCCAAAATAACGTAGATGGGATATTAATTTTTTTGGCCACTAAACTAACCCATTCCATTATTATAGTGTAGATGACATGTGAAAAAGGGGTACCAGTTTTTGCATTTGATTGGATCAAATTGAAAATGAATTTTAACCCACGGGACAATACTGAAGAATAGAATATATGAAAATCATCAGTTGAACTTAATTGGAATTTTCCATCATATCCATCAGAGAAAGGAGCAAAGCTTAAGCCTTCAACATTTAGGAGTTTTTTTATTTTACTGAAAGTTGATAGGCTCGTGGTTAAAGTGACTCTAATTCCTAAATTGATTAATTGCGTGGAAAACTGAAGACGTGGATTAATTAGGCCTTGGCCTGGGAATAATGTCATAAGAAGATGAGACTTTTCATTCTTCAATTTTCTCATGTTGAGTGGTGAAAAAAAAAGTATCCATGAAGGAGAATGCGGATTTTGGTCCGGAGAACATTTTTTATAAATTAGCCATTTTTGAACTTGCTTGGTTACGTCTTATTAAGGTCCGACATATTTATGCTAGAAAATAGATTGTTCTAGATTAAAAAAAATCTAGGAAATTTATTATATTTAATTAAATATCTACCTTAACTATTAAGTTTTGAGATTTATATGAATATTTATCAAATAAAAAAATATCAAAAGATATTTTACTCAAACTTTCTAGAAGCTCCAAAAAGTTTTTGCCTTTATTGTTATTCCAAAATAAACTTTATCATTCAGCAACAAATAAAACAAGAAATTAATGAATACTTTATAGTAAGTAACAATAAAATAAATATAATGATAGGAAGTAGTATATTTATTAACAGATATAAAATGTGTTGACAATTTAGAGATGCAAAAACATGATATTTTTATTTATCCATGAATCATCATTATTATTCAGTAAAAAAAGCAAGAAATGCATGAGTGCTGTAGTTTAAGAAAAAACATAATGATAGTAAGTAGTATGTTTTATTATTAGATGTAACGTGTGTTAACAAATTGGAGATATAAAAGCATGACATGTTCGTTATCTCGAGAATCATCATTATTATTTAGAAAAAATTACAAGAAATGCATTAGTACTTTAGTCTAAAAAATAACAAAAAAACGTAATGATATTAACTAGAATGTTTTATTAATCACTTTTAACATTCAATAAAAAAAAGACTCAAGAAATGCACGAGTATATAGTACTTTAGACTAAAAAAACATAATAATAGTAAGTAATACGTTTTATTATCAGATATGTTGTTTGATAACAAATTAAAGATCCAAAAACATGACCTATATACATATTCGATTGTAAATTATTATTTTTAAAAAATAATCAAAATCATGATAACGTAATTTAATATTAGAATATAAAGAGGGAAGCGCATGAAGAAAACAATTTAACATATAATACACATATATTATCTATCTACACTGTTAATCTTTCTATAGGGTAAGAGTATTCAAGAATAGTATTTTTGTCAGATCTGATGTTGAAATATATGGTTGTACATCCTATCTAAAAAATTTAACTTTTATAGAAAACACACTTTCATTTACTTAGTCATAAATTATGATACTGCTTAGTTCAAGAAAACAAAAGGTATAGAAATCGATTAAATACATTAAATTTTTTTGTTTTATCAGTCTCATTTGGGAAATAGACATGAATCCCTTATAGTTCGATTGACCTTTTCACAAACATTAATGAATAATAAGAACAAAATACTATAAAAAAGAATCATCATCCCTAGTAAAATGACAAGGTATATTCACTTTGAATAATCAATCTTATTTGTCTTGTATCGCTTAAATTATAATTTTCACTGATCATAATAAAAAAAAAATTCACCTTCACGCTCATTACAATTTTTTATTCATTCAAACTCATTCTAAAACATCTATATACTAATGAAATGCAATGTAGGTTAGTTAACGCGTAATTTCAAAATTGTTTTGACAAATTATTAAGAAAAATACACATGTTCTTCATGCATCTATCCACCACGTCTCTCCACACAAAATCTTATAGAATAATATTACATTTCATCATGACCTATTCTTTTATTTTCTTCTTTACTATTCTATTCTACATACAAACGCTCTCTCAAGTTCGTCTAATCTTTAATTGTTTGTATTTGTTGTTTTAAATTTCAAATTATCTATAACATCAACATTTATGGATTATTGAAGATAGGATTATTTTTGAGTTAATGGTTATGATTTATGCATATTGGGTTTTGGTTCAGGTATGAGGTGGAAAAAATAAAATTCTACAACGTATTATAGCTAGGTCTTGAAAAAAATAATTTTTTTTATTTGCATAACCTCCATTAGATTTCATTAATTAGGGTTTTGAAATTATGATTTTTCATTCACATTGCCTCGAATTTCTCTTTATATAATAATGACTTGGTGTTGACGATTACATGATTTAAAGATCTTTTACATCTCCTTTAATTTATTATAAGTTGGGTTAATATATAGGCTAATGTTTATTTTTTGTGAAAATTTTTATTCTTGTGCTTAAAGAAAAGATACATATATAGATTAGGAATTAATTAAATACAATCAAAGATATTTTACCGAATTAACTCCATTAGGAGAAATAGACATGAATACTTTTATAACATAATTTGCATAATCTTTTCACCAACCTTAATTATAAACAGGAAAAACAAAATTGTTTACAAAATTTTCATCCCTAATAAAAGAATATTTAACATTTCTCCATGAAATACCAGCTAAAAAGGATGAATATATATAAGAAATTGTTGATACGATGTACAGTTTAAATTGTATACATTTCCAAATTAAACAGTTTAACATGACAATAATTTTTTCATATTATATTTCACATGAGACTTGTTTTTTGTTTTTTTAATAGTAGCCACAAGGCACACAATTCAAGCACAAAAAAAACTAAGAGGGTTGGTACAATCGGATTGGTCCATACAAAATGTATTTGACCTATGTAGGTCACAATTAGCTCAAAATTCTCCATGGAAGGTAGAAAGCCATTTCAATATACTAGATCAGTTAACTTTCATAGTCTCGTCTCTAATTCTCTAGGTTTTTGCACCTATGTTTTCCTATCTGGAAAAATGGGTATCTTTTTTGCCTCCTTCCTCGTGCTTGAGCTCTAAGCGGTTTCATTTGGAGAAAAATCTAGAAATTGTTTTTTTTCATTTGTTTCCATTTTCTCGTATCATCATTTGATAAGTTATTTTTCTCATTTTGACGAAGTTTATTTTTCTAAAATGATAAATGAATTAACTAAATTGAAAAAATGCATTTTCTCAAACACACTCTCAGTTTGTCACGACTCGAGATTATCCCATAGTCGTAAAATGGTGCTTAGAACCACAAGTGGCCCAAACTAACACATAGTCTGACATAACAATATGATTCATACAAATAATACTGAAGATAACTAATGCATAAGCTAAATAGAGATAAATCTAAAAAAAACTTAGTAGTCAAAATAGAACTCATTTGAACAAATCATAAAGTTAAAACTACCGTGTGACTATCTGAAAGCCTCTACTAAGATGAGTTATTGGTACAACCCTCCAACTAACTCTAGCTATTTGAAACTTAAATATTAACATAACGAAAAACAATACCTCTTGTCCTCGAAAGATCAGGACTCACCAAGCTCAGTTGCTGAGATGATACAACAATCGTACTATTTGTGAGTTGGATACTGAGAGTATGAATCAATATTATAAGACAATATAGCGCAAAAGAGTATATGCGTAGTACTTTGGATATACTGAATATGTGAGATAGACACAATAATCTAACAAGCTAAACATGATAAATCTAAGAAGTCGAACTGAATATAAAAACTTAAATAAATTAGCTGATGCAATGACTAAGTAATAATTATAAGCATGTAACTAATCAACACTGTGCTAAGTAAACTAAAATACAAGGTCATCAAATATCTGAAACTGAATTATGGGAGATACTATTAATCGACATACTCCATCTCAGCTAAACGGAGTCCAACATGTACCCCAGTTGAAAGGGTACTTTGCACTTTGCCAGGGTATGAACGTTATGTAATGTGCATCTACTAAGCTCATGTCCATAAAGGACTAAGGTATTAGTCCTGGTCTAACATGTGACCTTAAAACCTACGCCATCACGTTGTACTGATACTTAAGGTTTGTTACTAAAGCTCGCAATCTTAACTGACGGGCGAGATTTCATCCATATGTCTTCTTTGTGTTAAGTAATACTTCGAACTGAATTATTCGGGTAAACAACAAAATACCGATAATACGGGATTGCTCAATTATTGAAATCTCAAACTGAAATATCAAATGTTTTATTTGAAATCATCATATACTTGTGGAACTGAAAGATTGAAGGTATAACTTATCAAAATAAATTTTATTATCCTGAATGAAGTATGTAATTTAAGCTTAAAGATATATATTTTCCCTATTAGGAGGGATTAAGAATATAAACATATTGAATTTTAGGTACAAACATGTATGTATGGGCTATCAGTCACATTACTAATTTTAGAATTGATTTCTTTGCACTATACCTGTCCCTATGGGATTCTTCACCGACTCTTAGTTGGGTTTTTATTGCTAATGACAACTTACTCTCTTACTTTTCTTGAGGATAAATTGAGTGTTATCATTGCATAATCATTTTTTTATCTTCTACTATTATGTTTCTCTAAATATCATACAATTTATTTTATTTAACTTCTATTAAAAAACATAATTTCGTCTAAAATAAAAAAAATGAAAAAAATATTGAGTGAGTAAATTAGTTAATGTTGTCCTATAATTTGACAAATGAACCACTTTTCTAAAGAAGTTTTAATTTGAACAAAATTGATAATGCGATAACCTTATAAACGAATTTTAATGCAAGTAATAAAAAATAATTAGTAAAAATAAAGATGTATCTCATAACAGTTTCTAAATATGAAAGGTTAATAGTAGAAACGGCCTTCTGGTGGTATGGAATATTTGTAGAAAAGGTTAATAGAAGTAGACAATTGAAAAACATCGTGGTAGGAGTGATTATCTCGCATGACCGATGGCTGCCTAACAATATAACAATGAGAGAGCTACTACATGGCCCACTTCAGCTAAACGGGAGAGACCTCAAAACTGGTCCAGGACGAAAGAGGACCTATATCATTTGAGTTAATTAAAGCTTTTAACCACCTACAATGTACCTATACAAACAGAGCAGTAAAGGACAAATCCACATGGAGGCCTAAACATAAGAAAGTCCTAACAATAAGCATCGTATATCATTTTCAAATAAAAACAATGTTGAAACCCCTCAACCAATAAATGAATTTACATGGATTTGGTCACCAAAACGCCCAAATAAAATAAATTACTTCATCTTGCGGTGACAAAAAAATAGAATCCCCACACTGGACTATCTAAGAGACTTTGGAATAGAAACTAGTAAGCTATGCCATATATGCAACACTCCCGAAACGATCACCCACATACTTCTAGAATGTGAAACAGTTAGGAAAATGTGGCTAGACTTGGGAGTTTTATATGCAATAAATCATATTATATATAAAGGTGGGGGCGATTGGCTACTTAGAATCATAGACCTATGTTTTCCCCTAAGAAAAACATCATTAAATTGGTAGGAAGCGTACCCTTTCGTCAAATGGAACATTTGGAGGGCAAGAAATGAGAACCAACATAATAATATAAGTACAAAAATAAGAATTACAATGACCATAACTCACTCCAGAGAATATCTCTAACTAACTGGTCCCTCGAAAAGAAGCATCACACCAAAAACAACATACAGAAAATGGAAACCACCAACAAAAGGATTCATACTAAACACGGACTGTTCATCAATGGGTAACTCGGGGAGAGGAGGATTAGGGTAGTAATTAGGAATATAAAGGGAGAAGGGATATTAGGCTATATAATAAAACTTTATGCTACAAATTCCTTAAAAGCAGAATTGACAGTACTACTACAAGGAATTGAGTTGGCATTGAACAACAACTTGACGCCACTAGTAATCAACATCAACTGCGAGGACATATTTTCCCTCCTCGAGATTGACCACAAAAAACTTAATCTAATATACTGTCTGATTGGAGGATGCTAATCTAGAAGGGGGGGGGGGACCCCAATTCATAATAGGTATCGTGAAGCAAACAATGTAACATATGCTTTAGAAAAGGATGGAATAATATGGCACAAGGCAAGTATTTTGCTGCTTGGAAGTTCCACCGATGACTGTCTATGAAAATCTAGAGGCATACATAGTGAATACATATGTTGTTAGGCTGACTAAAGCCATACTTATCTAGAAAAATGCATTATTACTACAACTACTGCTCCAATTCCTTTTTGGGTAACAATAAAAGTTAAATAATAAAAATATTAGAAAGAGTATCTATAAATATTTAGCATGTAACGACTAGCAGACATTGAAGAGCAAGGTGTGCTAGCCAAGAATGCATGCACACTTTAGAGTTACAAAACTTACTTTAGTGAAAGTGACCTTCCCACGGATGCTCTTGGACGTTTGAAAATGTCTTTTTTGATGTTCATCCAGATAAAAACTGGAAACTTCAAGGTTTTTTGATTGATGTTCCCCTTCATATTTGTATTTATCTTTTGAATAATATGGAACACCCCGAAAATTCGGGCATGCCTGGTTCTATAGAAGTTCAATAAAGATTTCTAAAAAATAGCACATCCTTTGTGAAAGTTTCTTTAAAAGGAGAGTAAATTCAACTTCGTTGATGCTTGTCTGACAGCATCTAAAGAGTTTAAAAAGACGTTGGTCTCCGCCCCCATTATTATTGCTCCAAGTTAGGGAGAGTCGTTTGAAGTCATGTGCGACGCTAGTGGGGTGGTTCTTGGCGTAATAATTGGGAAAAGGCGTGAAAATATCCTTCACCCCATTTGCTATGCAAGCAAATCCCTAAATACAGCCCAAAAGAATTACACAGTTACATAAAAAGAGCATCTCGCAGTGGTATTTCCTTTTGAGAAATTATGCTTCAATTTTCTTAGGACAGAACATGGGCATATGAGAAGATATTTTCCCCACCAATATGTGTTGGATTCTGTGCAGCAGCGTGCTACAGCAGTGTTACCCATGGGAAATAGTTATCATGGTCGAGGTCATCTACAAGATTGACAAGGAGGTAGTGAGCGAGGCCATGGGGGTTGAGAAATTGGTAACACATGCAGAGGTGTTGTGAAGTCAGTAATGAGCAAGGCCATGGGGTTGAGAAATTGGTAACACATGCAGAGGTGTTGTGCAGCCAGGGAGGGAAGTCGCCCATCAGATTGATAGGTCTCAGTGTAATGCCTTTGCAGGAAAGAATGAGGCAGAGGCGTCTGACGCAGTGATCACATGTGTTATTCTTGTATGCGACCGGATGTATAATGTGTTATTTGATCTGGGTTTCTACATACCCTTATGTATTTGTGAAATTTGCTTTTGAATTTGATATGAATTGTGATATACTTGATGCCCTCATCCTATTTCTACCCAGTTTGAAAGTCTTTCATTGTTACCCATGTCTATCATGCTTGTCCTATTTTGTTTATAGGTTATCAGACTTGGGATGATTTGATGATATTTGATATGATTGACTTTTACATAATCTTAGGTATGACTTGCTTGTCCCCCTATTATGATGTATTTAATTGTAACACTAAGTCTATGACTCTATAAATTCTGGGAACGGAAAAATTAGAGTGGGAAGGGGTGTACAATCCTAAGCAAGCTAATATCATATCCTTTATTCAGGGTAGGAAAATGGTAGGGCAGGGTTGTTTGGCTTATTTGTCTCATATGAGGATGTGGAGGTTCAGTCTCCATATATTTAGTCTATTATTGTGGTGTTAGAATTTAGAGAAGTGTTTCCTAATAATCTGTCTGGTGTGCTTCCTGATAGAGATATAGACTTTTGCATCGATTTAGAACCTAGTACGTGTCCCATTTGCATCACTCCATATTGCATGGCCACAATGGAATTAAGAGACCTTAAGGCTCTAATCCAATATCTTCTTGATAAATTATTTATTCGTGCTAGTTCTTCCCCATGGGGTGCTCCAGTTTATTTGTTGATAAAAAGGATGATAGCATGAGAATGTTCATAGATTACAAACAATTGAATAGGGTCATTTTTGTGTGACATCTCTAGAAATGACCTAGGTGAACTAGAGCCTAAAATAGTTTTCATGAGGTTCTAAGGTCCTAAAATGGTTTATTATGTGGTAATGAGGCAGTGTCTTATGATTTAGGTGAATTAGAATTCAAACGTCAAGGGATGACCAAGACGTTAGACGACTAAGTCACCTATGTGTCTTATGTGGTTTTTATGGGCTTATGTGTGTGTCACGAGCTTATGAGGTCCTTTAATGAGTACTAGTACTGTTTATTGGCAGTGTGTTGTGTTTCATGAAGTTTAAAGGTCAAACGTCCAAGAACGTACATGACGTTCGAAAGGTTTGCCTTGAAATGACCTTGTGTGTCTTAGCATGTTTCGTCGAGTTTTATGTGTTTGTTTTGGATGAAATTGATATGAAATGTCCTAAACTCATATACAATCATATTCCAGTTGGAAACGTCCCGGAAAACATCCCCGAGGACTAACCCAGCGTCCTTGGGGAAGGACCTTTCATTAAGCCTAAGGCTTTCTAGACCAGCCCAAATGACCGAGGCAATCGACGGCCAGTAGGCTGGTCGACGCCCCGTCGATGGTGGGCGTGGGTCAAGACTTAGCCTAGGGGTCTTAATCTCCCAAAGGACATCCTATGATCCAAACTACGGCCAGCCAGGACGGCCCATCGTTGGACCAATGCCCCGTCGATGGGCAGGCGTGGTTTGGGTCTGCAACTGCACGCAAAATTCACTGTTAATTGAAGGGGTGAATCGGTAATTTCACCCCACGTCCAAATAATTTTTTGGTCGGTTTCCTAAGGGTATTGTAGGTATTTTAAGTGATTTTATAAGCCCTTACTACCTAGATGAATTCATTATTCATAAAATCAAAACCTAAAACCTCTAAGGAGTTCTCTAGAACTCCATTGAAGCTTGAAGGTTGATTTCTCCACAAATTTCTCTCAATTTTGGTGGATTAACATCAGTTAAGGTTTGATTTTTCATCCTTGAAACTCTTCATCAAGGATCCAATCTTCAAAGGGATTTTCAAAGACTTTCTCAAAAGCTAGTTTTCTAACTTGTGATCTAGCCTTGGGTTCTTGCATAAAATATTTTGAATCATTGATTATTTCATGAATTTATGTTAGTATTATTTTTTTGAACCTAAATTCTTCAGGAATCCATGCAAAACATAAACTATTCAAATTGGCTATATTATGGGTGTTATGATCGTGTCTAAATGCTTATGAATTTTAGTGTAGTTTCTTTAGGCTATTGAATAATGCAAGAATTATATTGGGCTTATGTATAGGATGTATTAGATTGACTAATTCATATCAAATTGATTTAGATTCATTGAGTATTATGGTTTGTGTATTGAATTGATGATCATGGCCATAGGTAAGGGCCTTTTGGTATTGTATTGGATGATTTTGTTATGGATACAAGTGGTGTGAATGGATTGGTGGTATGCTGCCATAATTCTATTTATGTTATGCAAATCAGGACTTGAATTATGTTGTGATTGTAATGATAGACTTATGGTGGCGGTGTTATGTGTTATGATTGTGAATTATGTGGCCTAATCGGTGTCACCTTATGTATTATGATGATCACGACCTTGTCGGCACTACTTGATATATTATGATGTTATGTGTAGTTGATTTATGTGAAGGATGATCATATCTATCTACATGTGAGTAATGTGAAAGTATGTGTTCTTCTATTGAAGTTTTGAGGTGATCATGTTAGGCTTTGACTGTATTCTTATATGTGTAGCCTTAGAGTTCATGCCTGATTCTTTCTAATTCGTTATACAAGTCTTGTAATGGTTATATTGAAGGTTCTATAGTAGTGTATAGGGTAACCTAAAGTTGATTGGTTGTTCTTATGTGCTACTTGAAAGATATGATATATGTGATAAGGTAAGAGTGAAGTATTGGTGTGTCTAGTTTTGGTAGACTTGCGTCCTTTACATGATACATATTGAATGTAAATATTGAATCCGTGACTTAGTATTCTAAATCTCTTTAATATTGTGTATGTGATGACATGTGGCCTTGAACATAGTGAGAATGTCAAATTATTTGGGGCCCTTAACCTAGTTGAGAGGTTATGATATGCTTAAGTCAAAAGTTGTAATAGTATCCTTCTTGTGTGAATGGTGGACTTAGGGTTGGTTGGATGGAACGACATGAAATCATCCTTAGGAAAATCATTGAGCTATCCTCTTAACCATTGTAAGGCAACCCTAGGGGACCTCCTTGGTAAGGTGAAATGCGATTGGGTTATGAACTAGATATGAAACCTCTTAATGTGATCCTTTATGTAAAATACTCGATGAGAACAAAGGCTAGCACCGAGTGAGTATTCTTGGGTAGTATCTCTATTTGAGACATGAAAATAGAGAACAAAGAAACCCTCTATATTCCTTAACCATGTGCGTACATGGGATGTGTCTAAGTTATACCATTGGCAAGTATAACACCCTCCGTCGGAGTAGGGTACAACTCCAAATTCCATGCCTAGCTACCATGGTCTATGTAGGTTATTTCCTATTCTCATCGTGTGGGATACCTATTATTATTGGAGAAGTTCTATGAAGTTTAGGTAGTGCTATAAGACGCTATCTAGGCATTGCACCATTGGACTTTAAAGATATTAGTAAGTGAGTCCCTAGATCTTCTCCAAGACCATTATGTGAATGTCCTTATGTGTTGGATGTATCTTAAGTGAAATAATGTAAGAAATTACTTAAGTTAGAAAGTATGTTATCGAATAAGTACCTAGTCTAGAGTAACTTTATAGATTGCCTAGTTAAAGTGTGAAGGGGGCATAAAGAATGATCTCTTCGTCTCTTATCTAGGGAAGTCTTAAGAATGACTCTAGATAGGAAGGTTGATTAATGAAGAGAGAATGATCTTATCTTAGGTACTCCAAAGAATCTCTTACGTGTGTGTGAATGGATTGTATGGGCGGTCGCTTCACAACTCACTCAAGTGAGCCTTAGAATCACCTTTGGTAGGAGGATCTCATGTTATGTGTATTGGTGTATTGTAAGTGTCTTTATCTTATTATAGGTAGTCCTAAGGATCATTTAGGTGTTCTTAGAGAGGGTGTATTGGCTGTCTCTCTTTGTATCACTTAAGTGAGTCTTAGGATAGATTTTAGTGAGAGGGTTGCATGCTAAATGGGTTCACTCTGAAGTTTGAATTTGTTCACTGTAAATTGGCAAGGCTTACTGAGATGCTTCTTAAAATGTGGTAAAATTCTTATGTGATGTTTTATGTGTTTCTTAGGTGTTAAATGTTGTTCTTATGCTTATTCTATGGTGTTTTAATAAAAAATGAGCATATTTCCATTAAATGTTCGTTATCATGATTTTGTGCATTATACCATACTTAGTACATGTGTTTGTACTAATTCCATACTTTTAACATATCTAAAGTGATTCATAGGTAAAGGTGCATTTGGGATCAAAGCCTAGATTATAGGATCTTTCATGAAAGTTTGAAGTATGTCATCATTTGACTCGAGGGTATCACTATCTTGGAGTTCTTTTATTAAAGCATTGTAATAGAATTAGTAGAACTGTATTTTGATTGTATGGTTCGTGCCTCTAGTATGTTTTGGGTCTAAGATTTGATGACATGAGACTTAGTATTTCCTCTTGATTTATATGAAAGATATGTTGAAATACTATTCGAATGTTGTGAAAAGTTTTAATTTTGCATTACTTTTCATATATGTATATGCGATGAATGATACGAAAGGGCTTGTACAAGACCTCCGAGAAGTCAAGTATGTTGTGTCGCGATGTAAAAATACCCTAACTTCTAGGGTATGCATACGTGTTGTAACAAATTTTGTATGAAAGCGTAGGTTATGAACTGGTCTTAGGAATCCAAAAGTCTCATCAAGTCACGTCTAGTAGACTCTTGTTCATTAGTGTGAGTCCCTCCATTAGCTAGAGGTTATAGGACAATTGAGTTTCCCTTCATTTCTACCTCTATGTCATGCCGATATAGAAGTTATGATTGTTCTGGTTTTCCTTGTGTTATAGGAGATGGATGAGGGACTTCCTCCCCCAGGTGGACAAGTGCCACATGGTGTGCAAGTTCCTCAAGGTCCTCAAGATTCTCAAGGTGATGAAGTTCCTATTGTGGAAGGAGGTAACGATGTTTCGGTTGTTCCCCCGGAATTGACTAATGGGGATATTAGAGAGGTTTTACTTGCTTTAGCACGAGCCATTACTACTCATGTGAATTGAGGTGTTGAGACTAGAGTGAATGCTATGGAGAACACTATGATATATAGATTGAGATACTTTGTGAAGATGAATCATCCTATTTTCCTTGGATGTACGGTAGGAGAGGATCCTCAAGAGTTCTTAGATGGAGTGTACAAGGTGTTAAGTTCCATGGGGGTGACTTCTAGGGAGAAGGCGGAGTTAGCTTCGTATCAATTGAGGGAGGTTTCTCAAGTGCGGTACACTCAATGTAACGATAATAGGCCGGTTGAGTCGGGTCCCATAGAGTGGGAGGAGTTTAAGGAGGCTTTCTTAGGAAAATACTTTCCTCGTGAGAGGAGGAAGGTGAAGGTTGAAGAGTTCATTAACCTTAGGCAAGGAAATATGAGTGTGGAAGAGTATTCCTTGAAGTTCACTATGTTGTCTAGGTTTGCTCCATCCTTGATTTCTAACCCAAGGGATTAGATGAGTAGGTTTCTTACCCGTGTTGCCAACCTGGTGAAAGAAGAATGTCGTACGGCCATGATCTATGATGATATGACACTATCTAGACTCATGGTGTATGATCAATACATTGAGAAGTCTAAACTTGGTAGGATATCTAAAATCTTGAAGAGGGGTGGATCTAGTGACCAAAACCAATCCAGGCTCATGAAAAGAGCTCCAATGCAAGATGGACCTAGTGCTCCTAAGGTCAAACTTGAGAAGGGTAGTGGTTCTCAAAAAGGTAAGCCTGCTTGTGTCACTTGTTGAAAAAGGAACTATAGGGAATTTCTAGTTGGTACCAGGAATTGCTTTGGTTGAGGTAAGGATGGACACAAGGTGAGAGGGTAAGCAAGTTCCTCCAAGTGTTCCCGGTGATGATGTTCCATAGAAGAATCGTTCTATGCACTCCGGACTAGAGGATCAAAGCCGGATGAGGATGATGATGATGGTATGATATAGTATTCTCTCTTTTTTTATTAGTGCCTTCTAAGCGGGGGATTATGGTTAGTGAGGAGCTAGATGGTCATAGTAGCATGTTGCATGGGCATTGTGTTTAAAAGTCTTGTGGAATTGAATTTCATTGATTCTTTGCATTGTGCATTTTATGAAGTTATGATTATGTTGTAAATTATTTTTATAGGGTTTTATCTTGAAATTTATCATGTTTTCATCATCAATCGTCTAAATGTTGCATTTTGGAATTTTGAAGCATGTTCACTGCCAAGGAATTTAGCTCACCGTAAGATTTTTGCAAAAATTCATAATTTGTTATTTGGTTGAAAATTGTTGTAACTTGTATATAGCTGATGTGTATGAGCATGATAATAAATATAAAATGAGCTCATGATATCTGAAATGAAGAATGTGAGTCTTATGTCATGATGAGTTGTAGATTTGCTTCTAGCTTTTTGTTGTGTTGTGAGTCTCTTGACTTTGTGAAATTGATGTTTTATCCTAGATTTTGTATTTTATAATGTGTTATTTGGTATGATTATGAGTTGTTAATTGAATCTCTACTCTTGGAAGTGGTCGAAGAAAGGCTAGTGTCGTTCGAGGACGAATGTTGTCAAGTGGGGGAGAATGTGACATCTATAAAAATGACCTAGGTGAACTAGATCCTAACATGTTTTTCATGAGGTTATAAGGTCCTAAAATGGTTTATAATGTGGTAATGAGGAATTTTCAAAAGATTTAGGTGAATTGGAAGTCAAACGACAAGGGACGACCAAGACGTTCGACGACTACGTCACCTATGTCCCTTATGTGGTTTTTATGTGCTTGTGTGTTTTTCTGAGATTATGAGGTTCTATATGATTAATAATAGTTTTTATAGGTAGTGTGTTCAGTTTCATAGAGTTTGGAGGTCAAACGTCCAAGAACGTCCAAAACGTTCAAAAGGTTTGTTAAAATGACCTTGTGTGTCTTTGCATGTTTCGTCGAGTTTTATGTGTGTTTGTTTTGGATGAAATTGATACGAGAGGTCCTAAACTCGTATACAATCATATTATAGTTGCAAAATTCTGGTAAAACATCACCAAGGACCAACCAAGGGTCCTTGAGGAAGGCCCCATCATTAAGCCTAAGGCTGTCTAGACCAGGCCAAACGACTGACACAATCGACGGCCAGTAGGCTGGTCGACGCCCCGTCGATGGAGGTCGTGGATAAATACTTAGCCTAGGGAGATTAATCTCCCAAACTCCATCCTGTGATTGAAATGACGCCGAGACAGGACGGTCTGTCATTGGACCAACGCCCCATCGATGGGCAGGCGTTGCTTGGGTCTACAATTGCACGAAGTTCACTGTTAAGTGAAGGGGTGAATTGGTAAATTCACTCCACTTCCAAATAATTGTTTGGGAGGTTTCCTAAGGGTATTCTAGATATTTTAAGTGGGTTTATAAGTCCTAACTACCTAGATGGATTCATTATTCATAAAATCAAAACACAAAACCTCTAAAGAGTTCTCTAGAACTCCATTGAAGCTTCAAGGGATATTGAAGCTTGAAGTTGCTTTCTCCACCAACTTCTCTTAATTTTCGTGTATTAACATCATTTAAGGTATTGTTTTTCATCCATGAAACTCTTTTCATCAAGGATCCAATCTTCAAAGGGATTTTCAAAGACTTTCTCTAAAGCTAGTTTTCTAACTTGTGATCTCGCCATGGGTTCTTTGAAAATAATATTTTGAATCATTGATTATTGATTGAATTGATATTAGTTTATCATTTTGACCAATATTCTTCATGAATCCATGCAAAACATAAGCTCTTCAAATTGGCTATATTATGGGTGTTATGATCATGTCTCAATGCTTATGAATTCTAGCATAGTTTTTTTGGGCTATTGAATGATGTAAGAATTGTATTGGATTGATTATAGGCTTTATTAGATTGATGAATTCATAGTGAATTTATTTAGATTCATTGAGTATATGGATTTTGTATTGAATTGATGATCATGGCCTTGGGTAAGGGCCTTTTGGTATTGTATTAGATGATTTAGCTATGGATAGAAGTGGTGAGAATGGATTGGTGGATTGGTGGTACGCTGCCCTAATTCTCTTTATATTATGTAAATTAGGTCATGAATTATGTTGTTATTGGAATGGTCCACTTATATTGGCGGTGTTATGCGTTATGACTGTAAATTATGTGGCCTTGTCGGCGTTACCTTATGAATTATGATGATCATGGTCGTGTCGGCAGTACTTGATATATTATGATGTTATGTGTAGTTGATTTAGGTGAACTATGATCATATCTATCTACATGTGAGTAATGTGAAAGTATGTCTTCTTCCATTAAAATTATGAGGTAATCATTGTTGACACCCAATTTTGACCCTCCCCGATGATAATTAATTTTCGAGCTTCCTGTATCTCAAACAATCTAAAATAATTAATATTTATAAAATCTTGAGGAAATACAAACTTGCAAATTATTTTAAATAATTTTGGTCATTTTTGTATTTTAAAGCAATATATATATATATANTATATATATAAGTATTTTGATTAAAATTGGCTCGGTTTAATTTTTTATGGTCATAAACTTTGAACAATCATTTTATAATTAAGTTAATTGTTTTATCTTGGTCAAAATCAAGAAGCTCGTTAATCGATTATTTTAGTTCGTCTTATTTAATTTAAGCCAAACCCGCAAGTTTGAGCTTCAATTTGGTTAATGATCTGGTATTTTATAATCCATTTGGGCCTTCTCTAATTAACTAAATCCAGCACTTTTTGAATCCATTTAAAAGGTACATAAATTGGGCCTGTTTCTAGTACTTCAAATGACCCAGGCCTTTTCTTCACTCAGCCCGCTCAAACTCCTTTCCCGCACCCCCGGCCCAATTTTGATTCCTCCGACCCAGCCCTTTCTCCTTTTCTCCTCAAATCGGTTCAAAGCAGGAAAATGATAGTAGCAAATCGCACTATATAATCTCCTTCACGTGTAAACGGGAAAAAAGTACAAAAACCACGTGGGGAAAATGCTATTCCCAACGCTCCGTTTCATCCATTGAAGAAAAACAATGATTCCCAGAAGACACGCACGTGAGAAACATCGGCGTGATGGAGTGTTGGTCCTCCATCTCCTTCTCCCTTTCTCTGCCTCAAAACAGCCTTTCACCTACCCTCGCTGCCCGCTAATCGTCCTTGCAACTACGTCTATTCGTCCTTGTGGCCATATAATGGTGAAACGTGGAACTCAAGGACAATCATTTTGATCGGGTCCGATCACGTCTTCTTCATCTTTTGAGATTTTGGCTGAAATTTTTGTTCTTCTCGTACAAACCCAGTTGTCCCGTCCTTTGGGAAGAGAGATTCAAATTTTGGGATCTGTTTTTAGAATCCCGATTTTTCCCTTCCCCCCCCCCCCCCCAAAAAAAATTGAACCATTTTTTTATATTTATATTCTCTTTGGTTTTTGTTTTTCAGGGGGGAGGGGAATGGAAAAAAAACTGGGAAAATTATTAGGGCTTTGGGGTAGTCCTATCACGAGATCTTCGAATGGGACTTTAAGACATAGTAAAAGAGTGTACACACTTTGAAAGAACAGATACAATAGTTTGGCGTTCACGTTTGACTTGCCGTCCAGAATTTCTTTACCTTCGTTTTGGGTGAGAGTTTCTCTTGGTGAAGCGGTAATCTCTGCTCTTTCTCGTTTCCAGTTCACTGCCCCCAAAGAGGTAATAATCTCTCTTTTTGTCTTTGTCTGTAGAACTTCGATCAATGCTGGTTCTTTTCTGTATATGTTTGTTTGAGTTGGAATTTGGCCTGATGTTTGCTCGCTGAAGTATGGATATGTATATTTAGATTTGCTTGTTATATGCTCGTCGGTTCTTCATTTATTTTGTTTATTTTTATGTATTTTAAGCCAATTTCCTAATCAGCTAAATAAGTCTCTGTCCAGCCTTCGTTGTCTTTTTTCATTATATTTTTTAGTCATTATGTCTGGAGTGTTGTGATCTTATTCTTGAAGCATTCATATTTGGTCTAATTTGGCTCTTGATATTTTCTTAATCTTATTTCAAATGCTGCACACACCTGTTTTTTTTTATTTTCTCCGTTCCCCCCATTTCATTAGTTGGAGTAGTAATATTGTTAAAATCCCTTCTTATTCATGTCTAGAAATCATGTAAACTTCTTGCAACCTTAGTTGGGATATTTGTTCTTTTTTTTGTTTAGTCGGTATTTCGCCTTCGATTTGGAGCTCTTCGCTAATCTTCTTTCCCTTTCCTCTAAGTGTCTTTTCCTTGGTTTTGCCTATCGCTGATGCCTAAGGAGTGAATTGTTTGTTCCAGTCTATATGTGTTTTTTTAGTTTCTTAAAGTATAAGAAGTTTGTGTTTGGGCTGGTGGTTGTTTCGTATTTGTGAGTGTCTACGCAAAAATTTTGAAAACTTTGGCCTTTCGTCATGTGAATATTGGGTGGGCTGCTCGTGACTGCCTTTTTTTTTTCTCATCTTGGTCTTTTCCTGGCTATCATAAACCTATGATAATATGTAGTGTTGGATGTCACATCTTTCGTTCTTTCATCTCAAGTTGAAGGAATGGGACAAGACGTCAATATTTTGACTTCAGTTAGTAGTTCATATTTGTTGCCTTAAATCCGTAGACGATTGTTTGGTTTATAGTTTTTGCTAGTTTTGCACTTCCCTTAGGTCTGAGTTTCAACTGTCTTTAGTAGGCTTCGACTTGAGTTTTCCCGCATACTCTTGCGTATGTTTTAGAGTGGGTTTAAAAATGGTGTTAACTCCCCCTTAAACGCCAGGTTGTGCTCGTGTTACTAGATTCGGGATTAATTTAATACGTTATTTTCCTTGTGAAGCACCTTCATTGCTCTATATACTGTTAGTTGTTGAGACAATCTCTGCCCTCTTTTGTATATTTTTTTTCTCCGATTATTTTGTTTCTAAAGGAGTTGGTTCGACCTCTCAGCATGATTCTCTGACAGTTTTAGATTTCCATGGTGTTGCTTATCACATGAGACGTGATGTTGGCCAGTGTGTAGCATCGCTCTATTGCTATTTCTCTACTTTAAAGTCTTGTTATTTGTTAATCATTCGCGCCTATGTGAGCTTGTTTCACCAATCCCTGTGCTTATTCTCCTTTTCAAGTTAACTATCATTATATGCGCATGTACCTGGAAATTTCCTATGTAAAGATTGTCAATAGTCTAATGTAAGAGATTGTCACCTTTTTATCTCTGATAAGATCAAATTATACTTCCCTAATGAAGTATAAGTGGTCGTATCAAGTAAAGAACCAAATTGTTAGGTTGGGGTCGATCCTACAAGGAAAATGGTTAAGACTTAACTTTAGTCTACGATTACGTCTATTTAATCAAGTCCTTTCCAAAAACAGTTAATTAAAGGGGGGGGGGGGGTTGTGAAACAAAAATGTTCAATTATTTCTAAGTAAATAAGTAGCAAGATTTAAACTTTGGTGTTTATCTAGTGATGAGAGAAACTAGGGTGTAACTGTTCCCCATAGTTCATAACGCGATAATCCTAGCTATAACAATTCTATCCTAGTGTCTTGCATGCAAAGTGGTAGGTTATGTATCTCTAATTCCTTGGTCCAGAAACTACTGAATTTCACCCAGTACCTTGGTCCGGCTACATGTGTCTAAATTACTAAACCTAACCTTTACCTCATATTAAGCATCATATTCAATGTATGACTAAATTACTACTTCGAACCAATTGAAACTAGCATATTAGATAGTGTATACTAAATCTATTTTGATAATTCTTTTCCTATTAACCTCCTTGGTCCGGCAAGTAGAAATAGGGAAAGTTCTAGAGCATGCACTCGTTAAAAGACTTATAAAGAAAAGAATTATCAATACATACAAGAACCTATTCTAGAATTGTTATTCATATAGTTTTACCTTGTTAATAACCCATGGTTCCTACAACCCTAGTTGTAGATTTAGTTACCCATGCCTATAAATGCACAATTCATGGTTGTTAAACAATAATTCATGTACTAACATTGACAATTTTGAAAAAAATCTAGAAATAACACTTGAATTTGCAATAATATCTTGAGAATCGATTCCGGAAACTTGAATTAATTCCCAAATCCAAAGTTAAATCTCCAATAGTAAGAGTATGAAAAATAATAAAAAGTCTAACACCAAAAATAAGGTTTTTAACCCTATTTATAATAATAAATTACTAAATTAAATGGAGCTAAAAATAAGGAAAGTCTGTCCAGAAATGCGTCTTCACTCGATGACTCCACAGACAGTCCGTCTATGGAATGACAGACCGTCAACTGCCTCCGTCGGTCCATACTTCGCATCTTCTTCAGCCTTCATCCTTGCATCTTCTTTGATACAATCAATGGACCAACAACAGGGTCCGTTGATGTCTTCGTCTTTCCATACTTAGTTATTTCTTCAACACTGGGTACTAGGACTAAACTCTTATCTGATCGACGGTTTGCCAGGACGATCTGTCAATTATTCGACGGAACGTCGATCCTTCCGTAGCCCCACACTTGGTCAGAATTCCTTGATTTTATTCAAGATGCTTGGACCTCTAGTCAACGATCACCACCTACGGACCGTTGATGGGTCGATGGGTCGTCGATGGCTTCGTGGGTCACCTCTGCATTTCCGTTTTGGACAACTTTACTGCAAACCGTAGATATTAAAATTACTACAAAAGGCCTGATACACACACTAAACATAAGGAAAAGGCATTGAAAGTACCGTGAAACCACGGTATATCAACACCCTCAACTTAAATTCGTTGTTTGTCCTCAAGCGACGCACTATGACTAACCACAACACCTTCGTACAAAAGTATCCTCATTTAATCTTTCGCAATCATATGGCTATCAATCCCGACTATTTTCATTTCTTTTATGCATGATATCACTCTTAGGCTCACCGGGCTCATTCATGTGAACTAGACCATGACACAGACTCACCACGCACAGACACCTTTCCTCTTTTATCTCTCACCAAGGTACCAACTTTCTAACATTGCAACTAGTTCCCTTACATCAAATACAAGATCCTCTTTTTTTTCACACCAAAATTTCAAATTTTGAGTAGAAGGATCATTATTCAACACTCACAGAACAACTTCACACCTAATAGATACTTGTCGCCATAGGGTTGCCCTTATTTTCACTGCTTCAAGTTCACCATATTAGACTCTTAGGATCACGATAGGACTTTCTTGGCGGCTTGTAAGGTAGGCTCAGGACCAGTATGGTACATATGGATACATTTTAGTTATTTGTTGGGCTCCTTGACGTTGCGGTTGACCGTCCTACCTATTTCATTGTCTATTATGCCCTACTCTTCCATTTCTTGTATTCTTTGCCTTGTTTTCTCCTTTCTTTCTCCTTTTGTGCAAATGACTCTTCTTTAAACACTTCTTTACTTTTCTTCAAATTCTTCACTTGATTTGTACATTAATTGACTCACTTCTCTTCTTCACTATTTCTTTTCTTTTTTTTCTTTCTTCTTTCACATTAATCCTTTCAACCCCTCTTTTTGGAACATTACTCATAATAGCCACCCTCAACTCATGGCTTTGCCATGAATCGAGGTACACAATATCCGAGGTTGGATCAGGGCCAAGACAAGATTGGTTTTTTTGCATTAGCCACCCTCAACTTATGCTTTTGGCCTAAGTTTAGGTGCACATGTCCAAGGAGGGACCAGGGTCAACACATTATACCTACAGAAGATGAGTTGGGGTAGAAAAGAAAGGTCCACTGTAAGCTCAAAATATTTGGATAAAAAAGGGATCGATTTCATTTTGTTTTCTTTTATTTAGGCTAAAGATTGGCTAATTTTAACAAGGGCATATGATCTTTTCCTAATTGTCCAACACAGATTACTTTTTGCAGGACTAACAAGGTAAGTTTTAGCTAGGTACCAACAGTGGAACAATCAACTTTCCTCACTCTCTTAACACTTCATTACCCAACCATATTATCAGACACCTAGTTCATGTGTTAGATCTTAGGGTCATGTGATGGTGTATCTCTATGTCATGCTTAGAGACAACACATTAAATAATTCACTGTGCCTAATCATGCAAGCGTTCTATTTAAAGCGGGAAATCATGCCTATTTAGCCATCATGCTTCCGATTTTACATTCATAATTTGTACAAGATACTAATCATGCCGGTTCAACACTAAAATAACAAATCTCTTGGGGAAAAAGAACACAGGCATGAAAACCATCAAGAGAGGATCATGAGTTGGGCTACTCAGACTTCACCCTAGAACTCACTTTCCATTTACCACTCCCCCAACAAGAAAGCATGCAATTGTCCCCAATGCATGAGAAATATAAGAACAAGGTGGTAGGTAAAGCAAACCTGAGGCGCATAGCGCCAATAATCAACAAACAGGCGGGTTCGGTTTCTCGGAACCCACTCCATCAGTAGTAGGGACACCATCTCTAGTGTACGCAGCAATTTTGGTACCCTCAGTGTTGCTCCTCTCAGCAGTCTCAAATCGGGTGCTAGACACCCCAGTAGCTAATTCATGAGCCCTCATCTGCCGGGTCTCCTCATTAATCAACGAGGCTCTCCTCGTAGTCTCAATCTCTAATCGCTCCCTCTTCCTAAATCGAGCACCCTCACCCTCACCGGTGTGATTGGAACGGTACCTCTTGGCACGCTCATGTGGTAGAGGCGATGGTGTAGTGGTGGTATGAAATAGTGCAGTAAGCACCGTATCCTCAGCAAGCTCCGCAGATGTGGCCTCAGGATCGGGTACCCGCACGTCCAAATGACATCAATATAAGCCCTTAGACTCGCCACAGCAGCCTGGAGAGTCGTCCAATCAATACTGTGGGCTGGCCGTGTGAGGACTCTCAACTCAAAAGCATTGAGGTGCTGGTGGACCGCCTCAATCTTTCTCTCCGTCTACTGGGCAATCTTCTTCTCAATACGATCCTCAACCTCGGTAATGGACTTCTACATCCAAGGCTGAATATGATGCAGCAATGTGTCCATCTGGGCCTCTAGCATATATACCCTAGCAATCGAGACCAGTGCTGCTGATGGTGTAGACCAGGAGGAACTCGGTGCTCCACTAGTGCCCGGGGCAGACTCAACCAGGGTGGTGTCGGTAGGCTCTGAAGTAGCATGATCACCCCCTAGGGCTTGCTCTACCGTATCTGTGATGTTCTCACTCAACGGCTGCACCTCCACTCGAGGCCTACTATTTCGTGCAACCTCATTGGCCTCATCCCTGATGAGACCGAAGTCGATGTCCCAGTAGGAGTCCGGAGAACATTAACATTTTGAATGGGCACTCCAGCAGCCCTGCACAACTCAAAAATCATACAGGGAAATGGGTAAGTGGTCGAGGCCTTAAAACACTCTCATGGATGACCTCCAGAAACAGCCTCATAAAATCAATTTGGAACTCTGTGACCATAGTAGCAACAAAGACTTCTCTATCCCTAATTAGTATGTTGTCAGCAGCTGCGGGGGATAGGCCGTAACGGAACAAAAGCAAGATGAACTTGGCAGCAAACGAGAGGTTGGCCTTGTTGATAAGGCCTCTGGTTTTCAGCACCCAGTCTGCACCCTCACGATTTACGGATATGTGCTGGGCAATCCACATATTGGTGGTCTCTCTCACATCCTTGTCTCGCTGGAAACAGCCCTGCTTAATCAAGTTCCACCTGTAGTCAAACTCGGGGGTGAGGGGGGCCCTTTTGGCATCAGTATCTACACTGTATAAGAAATGGAAAATGGTGTGCAAAGAGATATCCACCCGGTGGCCACGAACTCAAACATATGTAAGTGGTGCCTATTTGGCTGGATTAGACCGCTTATCCAAAGAATCCTTGAGAGTCACTACGTAAGAAAAGCAGACTACTCTCGCACCAACTCCTCACTGTAGCATCCCACGCTCCTAGCCATCCACTCGAGCTGGTAGCGGGTGAAGAGGTCATGTATCGCAGGGAGAATGTGTAGACTCCCTGTAAGAAGCCGTCGGTCGACTGTCATAGAATGAGTCATGATCCCATTATCATTGAGAAGCTTGGCGTCCTTGTATATCTGGTGTTGCACCACCTGTTAGGCTGATCAACAGCCGGTGTAGGATCCTCATGTCGGGGTGTCGGAGCAGACTCCAAATTCCGGGCATCATCACACGAGGCATGGTGTTCAAAAGCCTTTGGGAAAGTATCTCCCTGTGAGCTGGAACCCGAGGCAGTGGCCTCATTCGACCCTGTAAAGTGGGCTGAGTCGGCACCGGAAGCCTCCTCGGAGCCAGAAGCTCCTTTAGAACCCAAGCCAGACCTAGTTGGTGTGCCGGTCAGTGTGCGCTCCTCATTAGACTGGGAGGCAGTGACTACGCCAGACGCCACCTTCTTGGTTGTGCCCCGAGTGGTCCTAGCAGCACGTGCCAGTGTCTGGGTGCCTGGTGGAATGCATTCGGGATCACGCTAATCTTTCGACAAGACAATCACCATCCGGCGTTAAGGTTCCATGGACTTGGATCGTCCTCTGGAATAGACTAAATCCGGCTTCGGTGCCATTGGTACTTGCAAGACGAGAGTTATTAGTTTCATTGTAATCATCCTACACACTTCAAAGAAGCAAAACCAAATTTGGAACAAAAGACACAGTTAAGTACAGAACTGCAAAACTGAATGACGGGCACTATCGATGGTGCTTCCATGAATTAAAGGTCCGTTGATGAATCGACAGTCCATCGATAGGGTCCATCGGTGGACACGTAGCAAAATTGATAGTTACTGGTCCACCGTACTTGCAGCTAGAAACGACGGACATCTAGAACGGCCCGTCGATGAAATGACGGACCGTAGTCCACTTCCGTCATTAGGCACTTAGAAAAATTTGGAATGTCTCAGAGAATAGGCTTGCAATTATAAACGACGGACGTGTAGAACGGCCCGTCGATGAATCGACGGACCGTAGTCCACATCTGTCGTCCAAGAGTTAATCTAATTCGTGGTGCTGCAATCGACGGACCCCATTGACGGTCCAACGATTGACCGGCGGTCCATAGACGGGGTCTCGTAGTGTCAGTTAGAGACAAATTTTTTCAACATCCATTTCACCCCCAAAAATAGACAATTTCAAGCACATAAAGACACCCCATGTTCAACAGCAATCACCCACAATTTCGTCATTCCTGGGGCTTCAAATTTTCCAAATTTGATCTTAGATACTAAGAGACCATTAAGCCCTTAGTCGGAAAACAACAAATCAACAACATTTAGAGTTTATTTAGACAGTTAGCACCCCCAACCCATTCACTTTCCATCATCCTAAGGGACAAGAAACCCAATTTTAACAAGTTCAACATGTAAATTTTTTCCATTAGTCAAGCCCCGCCTACAATCTATTCATTTTCTCATACAAATGAACGAGAATTCATTGAGCGGATGAGAATGGCATACCTGTATGTTGTAGTAGAGTTAATGTAGGGTGAACTTTTGCAATAACACCAACAAGCCTACCTCAAACACCGACCGGAAAAGTGCTTTGTTTGGATGGGAATTGGGGAACTAGGGTTTTGGGAACTTGGAGAAGATGGGAGAATGAGAGATCAGAGAGAAATTTGGATGGAGTAAATGTGGGAGTGAATGGGAAGTAAGGGAATAAGGGGAGGGAAACGGTTGGGGGAGAATTTGAAAAGGTGCGGGGTAGCTGAAAAGGTGAATTTTAATGTATAGTCGGATGGGTCGGGTCGGGTCATGGGTTCTGGGGAACTAATGATTCCCCATCGACGAACTGTAAGTCAATCGACGGTCCATCGACTGCCTTTTTGATTGTTCCCTTACTTAGACAGAATTGAAAATCATACCTGAGATCCACGGACACCATCGATGGTCCGTCGATGAGACGATGGCCCGTCGATTTGTCCGTAGATCAGTGCACCAAACCAATTTCTACATATTTCCTTTGGTTTGGTCCCTGAACATTGAGCACCCAATAAGCCATTCTTTTTGTGTTTTCTAGACACTTTTTAGACATGGACCCTAAACTACTCTCTAGCCGACAGACTTAAAAGAATTAAAAGAAAATTCACATATGACATTGAGCAAAAACCGAAATAATGCAACTAATCCTACAAAGACAAGAAAAACCTAGTGTTGGCTAGAGGATACATATTGGATTGCCTCCTTCTTAGCGCTTGATTTAACGTCGCGGCACAACGCAATACTCTTGATTGCTCAGACATCATCAAAATGGTATGCCTCAACCACTTCATTCGCATTTTCCGGATGCCCGAGGTAGATTTTGATTCTTTGCCCATTTACCTTGAACCTTGAACCCTCCTTGTTCTCCAACTCAACCTCACCATGAGGGAACACTTGAGTGATCAAGAATGGACCAGTCCATTTGGACTTGAGCTTGCCCGAAAACAAGTGCATCCTAGAGTTGAACAAAAGCACACAATCCCCAACCGAAAATTCACGCTTCTCAATCTTTTGGTCATGGTACATCTTCATATTTTCTTTGTACAGGGATGAACTTTCATATGCCTTCAAGAAAAACTCATCAAGTTCATTTAACCCATTTAATCTCTGTTCCGCTGCTTCATTCCAATCCATCTTCAGTTTACCGACAAGTAACAAGCCTTCCCATATACAAGTTAGTATGGAGACATACCTATGGGGGTCTTGTATGCTATCTGGTAGGACCAAAGATCATCATCAAGCCTCCTTGACTAATCCATTCTGCTCGTATTCACTATTTTTGCCAGAATTTGCTTGATTTCTCTGTTGGACACCTCAACTTGCCCACTAGTCTGAAGATGATAAGGAGTGGCTACATTGTGTCGACACCCATATTTCTCCAATAACCCTTTGAACAACTTGTTGCAAAAGTGGGATCCCCGATCACTAATAATGGCCCTAGGGGTTCCAAATCTGGAAAATGTGTTCCTTTTCAAGAATGCGGTGACACTCTTCCCCTCATTGTTTGCAGGTGCTATGGTTTCCAACCATTTTGACACATAATCAACCGCAACAAGAATGTACTTCGTCCCATGAAAACTCACAAAAGGGCCCATAAAGTCAATGCCCCACACATCAAACAACTCAATCACAAGATGAGATTTAAAGGGAGATCTTGCCTTCTAGAAATACCTCCATCTCTTTGGCACCTATCACATGCCTTGGTGAACTCATGAGCATCTTGGTGGATGGTAGGCCAATAGTAGCCACATTGCAAAATTTTATGGTAAGTACGGATACCACTATGATTCCCACCTACATGCGAGGAATGGCATGCCTTCAAGACACCAAGCATCTCATCTTCTGGCACACGGTGGCAAATAACCCATCGGCAAAACTCCAGTATAAGTAAGACTCATCCCAAAAGAACTTTTTCACGTCATGCATGAACTTTTTCCTCTGATGGAAGGACAAGTCCGATAGGACGATATCATTAGCCATATAATTCACAAAATCGGAAGACCAAGGAATCAAGTCATGAGAAGCGGCCAATACATGCTCATTAGGGAGAGTATCATCAATTTCAGCCTTTTCACCCAACTCTCACATAGCTTCATCCTTTAATCTAGACAAGTGATTGGCAACTTGATTTTCGGTCCCTTTTTATCTTTCACTTCAAAATCAAACTCTTGCAACAATAATATCCATCTAATCAACCTCAGTTTTGCATTCTTCTTTTCCATCAAATATCTCAAAGCAGAATTATCAGTATGCACTATGACTCTCGTACCATACAAATAGGAGCCAAATTTCTCAAAAGCAAAAACCACCGTAAGGAGCTCTTGTTCAGTCATAATATAGTTCTTTTGAGCTTCATTAAGGGCATTACTGGCGTGATAAATGGGGTGAAGGATTTTATACCTTATTTGACCCAAAACTTCACCAAGAGAAACCCCACTAGCATCACACATCACCTCAAATGGCTTACTCCTATCCGGGGAAATGATAATGGGCGCAGACACCAATTTCTCCTTTAACTCACCAAACACCTTCAGACATGATTCATAAAAATAATATTTATATTTTTTCTCAAGTAACTTGCATAGAGGATGTGCAATTTTTGAAAAATCCTTAGTAAACCTCTTGGTAGAAGCCCGCATGCGTAAAAAAACTCCTCACACCCTTTACAGAGATGGGTGGAGGAAGTCTCTCTATCACCTCAACTTTGGCTCGATCAACCTCTATCCCCTTCTCTGAGATGGGAAGATCCAATACAATACCCTCTTTCACCATGAAGTGACATTTCTCTCAATTTAGCATAAGGTTACAATCTTCACACCTTTTGAGAACCTCGGCCAAGTGACTCAAACAACGCTCAAAGGATTCTCCAACCACTGAAAAATCATCCATAATATCGACATCATACATATCTTAAAAGTAGCCGGTGCATTACAAAACCCAAAATGCATCCTCTTGAACGCAAAAATTTCCATAAGGACAAGTAAAGGTGGTTTTTTCTTGATCCTCCGGTGCAATAGAGATTTTGTTGTAATGCGAATAACCATCAAGGAAACAATACCACCCCTTTCGTGTAAGCCTATCCAACATCTGATCCATGAAGGGCATCGAAAAGTGGTCCTTCTCAGTCCATGCATTCAACTTCTGATAATCCATACAAACTTTCCATCCCGTCATTGGCCTCATTGGAACAAGCTCATTCTTCTCATTAGGGACCACAGTAATTCCCCCCTTTTTCGGCAATCACTGAACAGGACAAACCCAACTACTATCGACAATCAGATATATGACCCCAGAATCCAACCACTTAATTATCTCCTTCTTCACCACCTCTTGCACAGGTGGATTTAACCATTTTTATGCTCTATACTTGGCTTAGGATCGGGCATGAGTTGGATTTTTTGTAAACAAATACCGGGTGGAATCCCAATAATGTCCATAAACCAATGGCTTGTTTGAACCTCTTTAACACCTCTACAAGAAACTCCACTTGCTCCACATTAAAATCCGATGCAATGATTATCGGAAAAGTGTAATCTTTTCCCAAGAAAACATACCTCAAATGAGGTGGTAGAGACTTAAGCTCCAATTTTGGGGCCTACTCAATAGATGGTTTCGCCGGTGGAGAATCACGATGCTTCATATCTAACTCCAACTTCTTTGTTTTGAACCGAACATCACCTTGATAAAGTGCCGCAACCAATGACCCATACTATTCAATACCATTACTCTCAAAATTCATGATCACTGCCGCTAGTGCCTCAACACCAAGACGCTCTTCTATTTGTACCTCAGACAAACTCTCAACCCTGTAGGATATCGCAAATACGATTGGAGCTCACCACTTTGACTGATGGACCTACAAATGTTGAAAGTCGCTTCTTCGTTTTTTAACCGAAACTTCATCTGCCCTTTCTCCATGTCAACCAAGACACGATCGGTAGTAAGGAATGGCCTCCCAAGAATAATAGGTACATCAAAATACACCTCATAGTCAAGAATCACAAAATTGACCGGAAATATGAATGACTCCACTTTCACTAACACATCGTGGAGTATCCCAATAGGCCTCTTCACTGTTAGATCGGTCATCAGTAACTGCATCGCAGTGGGCTTTGGGTCACCCAAACCCAACTTCTCGTAAATAGAGAGAGGCATGATATTTATGCTTTCCCCAAGATCACATAATGCTTTAGCAAAGTGTAACAACCCGATTGTACATGGAATAGTGAAAGCGCCCGAATTTTTTTTCTTTTGCATAAGAGACCTTGTAGAAATAGAGCTACAATGTTGCATGCGATCATCATACTTAAAACTAAACAATCTCTTTTAAGTGACCATATCTTTCATAAACTTGGTAAACCAGACATTTTTTGAAGAGCTTCTATCAAAGGGACGTAAATGGAAAGTTGTTTCGACATAGTAATGGAACACCGGAATTTACCATCCTCGGTCTTTTTCACCAACCTTTGCGGGAATGGTGGTGGTGGTCTTGAATGAGAGTCACCTTTTGGGGTACCTCTGTTTCTTTCCCCAATTTGTCTACCAACTCACCACTAAATTCCACTACCTCATCATCCCTTCTTATCTGATCTTCTACGCTAGACGGCATAGGTGGATCAATGGTTTGCTTACCACCTCGAGTAGTGACTGTAATACAATGTCCATCATTTTTCAGATTTTGGACAGTATTGCTAGAAAGAGTACCCAATTGACGTGGGTTCAAAGTAGAAGACAATTGAGCCATTTGTAACTCAAGATTCTTGATTGAGATTGCATGTGCATCCACCTTTTGCCCAATATGCGCTTAATGACCTCTCAACTCTTTGGCATGCTTATCACTAGCATCAAACCTCCTCATCATCTTCTGCAACATATCCTCAACTCGCGCCATACTACCTCCACCATCCCTAGGAGCAACTTCCCTATTTTGAGGTAGAACATAGGTCCCACTCAGATCGTTTCTGTTACCAGTTACCCCGGTTGAAGTTGTTGTCGCAGTTGTAATTTCCATATCGAACATAGTGACCCTCTCGGTTGTAATTCCTATAGTTTCAACCTTTTCCTTGATCTTAGTGCCAATTTTCCTGATTGGATCCTTGGGCGTTTGGTCGGAAACCCCCCGTCTGCTCATTCACTGCATAAGAGTCTTCCTCATAGTAAAATTCATCTACTAGCGGTGGTAGTTTAGTCAAACAATTCACCTTATTCACTTTCTCTACACCCACAGTGACATGTTTCAATACCAACCCAAGCTCAGTCCTCATCTGAGCCAGCTCTTCACGAATCTCATCTGTGGCCGAGTTGTGTGTAGCTTGCACTTAAAAGGTGTCTCTCTTAGTGTCCGACTTCCTAGTGCTCCAAGCCTTGTTGTTTCGGTAAATTTTCTCCAAATTTTCCGCGATCTCTGCATAAGTGCACTCACCATAAGAACCACCCACAATAGTATCAAGTACCGCCTTATTGTTATCATCTTGACCCTTATAGAAGTACTCTTTCAACGATTCATCATCAATACAGTGGTTTGGGACACTTCTCACAAATGAGGTGAACCTATCCTAAGAACTACTAATAGACTCCCCAGGCAATGCCACAAAGTTGCTCACTCTATCTTTGTGGTTGATCTTTTTAGACACCGGATAGCACCGCGCTAGGAACACATCCCTCAACTGCTCCCAAGTATAGATCGAATTATAGGGCAACTCAGTAAACAAAATTGCAGCCTCTTCCATCAGTGATAGAGAAAACACCCTTAATCCGATGACATCCATGTCCATGTCCGGCCTCCCTATATAATTCTTACACACCGACCTCAGTTTGGTGATGTGAGCATATGGATCCTCATATGGTAACCCCAAAAACAGACCTCTAGCGGTGAGAATCTACATCAAGCTACTAGTGACCACAAATGAATGACCTTGTGGTAGAGGAGGTAGGACAATAGGCCCATCCGAATCAGGTTGCCTCCGCAGAGCGCCATCACCAAGGTTCTCCACGATCACTTGGTTGTGAGCATCAACCGGTGGAGAAAGTTGACGGTTGATCCCATAACCAATATTAGAAAGATTGTGTGAGTCATTCATTTTGTGGAGTGTACGGTTCAGTTCTTTATCAAGTGGAAGCACTGGTTCTCCTCGGCTACGTGTACTTGGCATACACTAGAGCTAGACCTAAAAGACACCAAAACAAAGAAAAAAAGTAAAATTAGGAAATTATTGACTAAAATTTAGTAATTGCTCTTAAAATTAATCTAAAAGCCACTTTTCCCACTAGCGGCGCCAAAATTGTATACGCTCAAATTATACTTCTCTAAAGAAGTATAAGAGATCGTATTAAGTAAAGAACCCAATTGTTCGGTTGGGGTCGATCCCACGAGGAAAATGGTTTAGACTTAACTTTAATCTATGATTACGTCTATTTAGTCAAGTTCTTTTCGAAAACAGTTAATTAAAGGGGGGGTTTGTGAAACAAGTGTTTAATTATTTCTGAAGTAAATAAGTAGCAAGATTTAAACTTTGGTGATGAGAGAAATTAGCGTGTAAGTGCTCCCCATAGGTTCATAACGCGATAATCCTAGCTATAACAAGTCTTTCCTAGTGTCTTGCATGTAAAGGTAACTTATGTATCGCTAATTCCTTGGTCCCGCAACTAGAGAATTTCACCCCGTACCTTGGTACGGCTGCGTGTGTCTAAATTACAAAACCTTACCTTTACCTCATAATCATATTTAATGTATGGCTAAGTTACTACTTCGAACCAATTGAAACTTGCCTATTAGATAGTGTACACTAAATCTATGTTGATAATTCTTTTCCTATTAACTACCTCCTTGGTCTGGCAAGTAGAAATAGGGAAAGTTCTAATGCGTGCTCTCGTTTAAAAGACTTCTAAACGAAAGAATTATCAATACATACATGAACCTATTCAAGAATTGTTATTTAGCTAGTTTTACGTTGTTAGTCACCCATGGTTTGCACAACCCTAGTTGTGGATTTAGTTACTCATGCCTTGAAATACATAATTCAAGGTTGTTAACAATAATTCATGTACTTACTTTGACAAGTTTGAAGAAAATCCAAAAATAACACTTGAATTAGCAAAAATGTCTTGAGAATCGATTCCGAAAACTTGAATTAATTACCAAAATCCAAACTTAAATATCCAATAACAAGAGTACGAAAAATAATAAAAAGTCTAACCCGAAAAATGAGGGTTTTAACCCTATTTATAATAATAAAGTCCTAAATTAAAAGGAGTTCAAAATAAGGAAAGTCTATCCAAAAACGCGTCTTCAATCGACGACTCAACTGATGGTCCGTCGACGGAATGACAGACCGTCGACTGCCTCCGTCGGTCCATACTTAGAGTCTTCTTCAGCCTTCATCCTTGCATCTTCTCTGATCAATCGACGGACCAACAGCACGGACCGTCGATACACTTACGGTCCCTCGATGCCTTCGTCTTTCCATACTTAGTTATTTCTTCAACACCGGGTACTGGGACTAAACTCTAATCTGATCGACGGTTTGCCAGGACGGTCCGTCAATAAGTCGATGGACCGTACATCCTTCAATAGACCCACACATAGTCTGAATTCCCCGAGTTGTTTCTAGATGGTTGGGCCTACAATCGACGAACACCACCTATGGACCGTCGATGGATCGACGGGCTGTCGATGGTTTCGTGGGTAACCTCTTCTGCACAATCATTTCTGCATTTCCATTTTGGAAAACTTTTCAGCAAAACACAGATAAAAACACATTAAAATTACTACAAAAAGTCCCTAGACACACACTAAACTTAAGGAAAAAGCATTGAAAGTACCGTGAAACCACGGTACATCAATCTCGTGTTAGTTTATTTAAAGATATGTGTATATGAGTGTCTCATCCTGCATGCTTATTTAGAATTGTATGCTTTTCAAAATGATAAATTAAATAAGTTAAGCATGAAATCCTTGTCTTGACAGGGTGTGACTTTTTCTTATCTTTCCTATTTAGCAATGTTGGAATGTATTAGTGATTCCTTTGTTAGCATCGCAATTTTTAGATATGGCCACTACTGATTTGTTTTTTTATATGTTTCAATTTTAGTCTATTCGCCTCGTAATTTGCTTATTAAAATCTGTCCTGTTAGGCTTGTTTATTAATATAAAGTTTGAAATTTCATTAGAATAAGTATATTGGCTGGCTCCACTTTGTCACTTGAATTTGGCCTATTTTATTTTAATACTCTTAAGAATGGAAAGGTTATGTGCTAATTATGTTTTAATTTTGCTGAAAGTTATTGTGAATAGTCCAATCACTGTGTAGCATGCCATTAACTTTCACTGATGAAGTCTTGTTCTTTATAATTAAAGGTTTTATGTGATTTACTTCCCTTTCGACTATTATTAGAAAAAATGTGTCATATTGTTTCTCTATTTTCTTATGAACTTTTACGGGCAGTACTTTTGTTCTTCTCTCTATTTTGCATGTAAATTGACCCAAGTTCATCATGAACTCTCACTTCCTCCTTCGCATCCCGAGGGAGTCATAAAGACTCATACGTTCTCCTACCTATAAGTCAGTCGTTCACTAAAAATCAATGGATAGACCAAGACGTCGGAGAGATAGGGCCGAAGAGTTCAATATTATTTTCAAAATATTGTATATTTTTAATTTTGGGCCGAAGCCCCTTTATCATGTTGTTTTATTATTATCTTGATTAGTTTAGGACAGTTACAATCAAACGGACCAAAGGTCCAAAAATGGGACAAAGTACCGGTCCAAGCGAAAAGAAACCGGTTTGGACCCAATTCTCTCTCCCTCTCCCTCTTTTACTTTATTACTTATGTATTTTGTCATTACTTGTCGTTAGTCCTAGGGTTAGAAACCTCAAATCCCCGCAAAACGCCTTAATATTTTATTGACTTAAAATTGAATTAACCCTAAATGGATTTTAAAAGGATAATAGATTTTGCAAGTTAAATCTAACTTAGATAGTAAGCTTATAACTTCAGTTTTCGAAGAACTCTAAATATTTCTTTATCTCAAAATAAGTTAAGACAATTTAGCCAAACAAGTTAATTGTTCGATAACGACGAGTTAGTGAATATTTTAGGTGCCGTAAAAACCTTCCTAAAATATAAATAGGAATCCCCGAACCCCCCTTTTTAAAGTTTTCAAATCGATTTTCTGTTTAAGTCCTTTGAAAGCTATGTTTTCTTTATTTTTCTTTAAAAATTAAGTGGCGACTCTAAAAAATGTTGAAAAATAAGATAAAATATATTTTTCTGAAAACCTTAAAACAGAAATAGAGACTCCACTGGGGAATTTGAGGGTTCTAGTACTAAAACTAACTTACTTGGCTATGTGTGAATAACTTGTTTACTTGCTTTATTTGTCATATTGTTAAAAACTATCGCATTTTCTTGATATTTTTCTGCCAAATGGCAAATAGTTGCATTAGGATAAAGGAAGTTACTTGGCTTGCCACGACTTCTTTCAGAGACACACGTCTTAATTTGGAAGTAACAAACGAATAGTTGGCTTGCGGTCATCCAACATCATCTTTTAGCTTCACCACATCATCTGTCCGACTTGGGTAACCTTCACATTTGAAAAAATTCTACTCAGCCTAAGATACAGCAAAATCAAAACCGAATCTAAGCATTATCCTTAGACGGCTTGATACCCAAAGCGTATTAACCCCATTAGTTGAAATCGCCAAAATCATGTCCAAGGTCTCTGACCTCATGACATATCATTTTACTTGACATTTGAATGATGCACATGTGGAAACCAAATATGGGGTGGGTAAACTTAACTGGGTTTTGTTTTGTAGACATGAATCTCTTTTCAAGATTCGACATGGTCGTAGAACCACCACCTCTACTCAAAATATTGTTTAACGACCTTGAAGGAGATCATAGAAGAGCCCTCAACAAGTATGTGGGTGCCCTAACTGAGTTAATCAGCATGAAGGGTTTGCCTGAGCTGATCAGAGTCCTCACAGGTTATTGGGATAAGGAAAAACTAGTGTTCCAATTTGGAACTGTGGAAATCACCCCAACAATCGAGGAACTTCGGGACTGCATTGACACACTTGGTACAGGGCTAGAAAGAAGAGTGATAAAGCAACAGGACATCCTAATACAAAACAAGCCTTATGTCAAAGATAACGCAAACTGGTTCGGGTTAGGAAAAGATTACACTTACTGGTGCCCAGAATCTAGCATAGCATTCAGAGATCTCTATGTAAGATTTGGACACGCGAGCTTCTATGCAAATTATAACCAAGAGTTCAAAATTACCTACACATAATGGAACGAGATTCGACCGTTTGTATTTGCCGTCGCATTATTGCAAACAATGGTCTTTCCACATGGCCCGAGCTTGAGTATCAACATTCGAGTGATAATGCTTGCACTCACGTTGTTCAAAGGGTTTAAGAATCAAGGACAAGTGAAATATTATCCCATCACTCCGGTCACACTGTTCGACATGTATCGAGCCCTAGGAAAGTGCCAAGAGGGACATCGCTACTTCCAAGGGTGCAACATGCTCATTCAATGGTGGATGTTGAGTCATCTATAAAAAGGGAATGGGACTCAGGAATGCATACCCTGGAAAATAAGAACACTCTCTGCGATTTGAATGATATTTTGTTTTGGAAAATCTTAAGAATCGAAGGACTAGAGAAAGATGGGCTCAGATTTTTTCTGAAATAAGAGAAGAAGATCTCCAATGGATGCTCAATCACTTTATCTCGAGAGAGGTCATTGTAGAGGGCCGCATACAACTCGTACTTCCACTACCAGTTATTCGGAGAATCCATCCTTACGCACCCTTTCGAGTCCTAAGACAGTTTAGGAGGAGGCAAACAAAAACTTGAGAGGCATACTACGGCGCCAATGTGTATAATATTAGGGATTACAGAGTGGATGGCGCTATGGAAATTCTAAGGGAGTGGGAAGGATTGAAACGAATGAATAAAGACACTACTATCCTAGATCGGTTTGACGTTGGGTATGACGAAACTTATAAAGCTTGGCTGAAAAAGAACATACGAAGTATCTCCTCTCCAGTCCCAAACAGTTATCGCAGCGTGGGAGACAAAGAGGACAAAGCCTTGATCGAGTTAAGAGAAGTAAAACGGGAAGCCAAGGAAATGTACGCCAAGTTCGTTGAAAATTAAGATGCTCTTGATAAGATAACTCGGGAATTGGAAAGTCTTAGACACAATTTCGATGATTTTTACTCATGGGTGAAAGAGAAGATAGAAGGGATGCAATACGAGGATTGGTAGGAAAAAGGATGTCTGAGCGAGGGTTACCTGTTGATACTACAATGCATGTTTCAGCAGTACAAGACTCTGGAGGGCAGCGAAGGAGCAGGGACATCAAGGACAGCATAGCGGATTTTGCCCGGTGCCGGTTTTTCTATATGTATTTCTTTCATTTTCAGCCCCAGCGTGGGCCTGCCTTTATTGCATTTTTGTACATTTAAATGGCCCCTACATGGGTCTGTCCTTTTGCATTTTGTTCCTTTATCTCCCTTTGTGAACATTCATTATTCATTTGTGAAATTTGTTTGGGGGGGTTAATTAACTAGTTTAATTCCATGCATACATTGTTTAAATGCGCTGAGCCTACCCTTGGCACAAAAGGATCCCCTGTATGTTTAGGACATGATATATGTGATTTTAACTGTTTATGTGATATGTTGCTTTGAATGAGGACATTGCAAACCCACTCGCTGTCAAAAATTTCCAAAAATATACAATAGTCACTATCATAAAATGTCCGGCCAAATTTTTCGAGTCTTAAGTTTATCAACCAAAAGAGAAATCCTATCAGCAAATCCGAAAACACTACTCTACCATCTCAGGAAAGGTGAGATCACAACTATGGAAAAAGGAAAGAGTATCCTTACTGAACCAACTGAAGAAGAGATGATCGACATATGGAAGAAGCATGGAAAGCGCCTATATGACTTACTATTTCCTCCGGAGACGCCTGAGTTGGAAAAAATTGAAGAAAGTCATGAGGAAGAGCTTGCCCGCAAACCTTCTCGCAAAGGGTGTTTGGCAGAAGGGGACCAGAAAATTACTCTCGAAGCATATCCACAAGAACGTCGAACAAGGATGGAAGCCATATCGTGCACCCTCATTTTCGAGCATTATCAATCCAGGCGTATGTTGAGGCCCATCAAAGAGCATCTTCCCAAGTGGGATCAGGGTTTCTCCGCAATACTTATGTGTGTCATCCCAACCAGAAAGGGCACACGATAGAGGAGTGCATATAGTTTAAGAATGTGGTCATTCGTTTGCTCGATATGGACAGTACTCCAAATAGTTGGGGTGACGGCGTCATAACATGTGATGAACCGCGGCTCGACATACCAGTCACTGAGAGGAATATATTTTATCATTGCTCATTCATGCCTTTCAAGAAAACAATGTTGGAGGTCTATTCAGAATTGGTTCGAAACGAAGTCTTCACCCCTTTCTACAAGGACCTGTACATGTTGTATTCCCTTTGGTTCGATGTTCGAAAATGTTGTCTGTATCACAACACCGCAGACCACAGCATTGAAAAGTTTCTTGCATTATTCCACAACGTTGAACATTTCATCAGCATACAACAAGAAGGAGAACGACTGAGATGGGGTCACCGTTGATCTTTCAAAAGTTTTGTTGTTATTTTCCATTTCCTTGTAATCGTAACTAATAAACGAATTAAAAACAAGTATTTCCTATACCCTAACTACGTAGGTCCTTAATTCTCCTTGTGAGATACGTAGGCAGCTTTTCAAGGCCCGACCCCAATCCTTTAAAATTTACATTCTCCCCCTTTTATGCTACAAGGAATTATGAGGCTCAAATTGATGGACGACAAAGAGATGCATCAAAAAGACCTAATATCAACGTGATTTTACCTTTCTGAGCTAGTGTCAAACTAAAACAAGCAAACTCATACTTGTTCAAAAGATAGTTTCCCTGTACTCGTGGGTTAAGATGTCCTCAAACAAAGAAACTTTGTATGTTTATCTGCACTCTATGTGATATCCTGCATTTTGTATTCTGAAATTAAACTAACAAATTTTCCTTTAAGTTGTTTTCCTCCTCAGGTACTTTGAAAATGATCTGTGTCCGACTAAACTGGCTGATCATCCATATTTCACTAGATCCAAAGGTCCTGCAAATTCCTTCCCGATCGAAATTCAGACAAGGGAAAAGTGGTAATGGGAGACAACAACGAAAAAATTAGTCTTACTGATGTTGTGGTGGCTCAACCCACCATAGAGGATTAGAATAAACTGATTATGCAGTTGATGCAATAGACCGCTGAGATGAGAGAAGAGATGCAAAGGAGACAGGATCTGCCTTCACCAGGTTTTACTACCAGTACTGCTTCTGATGGGAGACCTCCTCTCTACTTCCCCTCGTCAAACCTGGATCCAGCTTAGAATTTGTCGTCTACTCCTGCTCAAAATCCCTCCATCATCAATTTGACTACCCAAAATCCTCAATATGCCTCCGCATCCTACCAAACTCCACCACCTCCTCAAAACAATCATTCTCAAATACAACCTCCTTCCAAAAATACCCACCACCGAACCGCTCCACTACTGCAAAACCAGAATCAAAGTCAAAACCAAAATGCATTCCACCCAAAACTCCTCACAAACACAAAACCAAAATATTAATCCCCAAACCTATCTGCAAAACTACCAAACTACCCAGAATGCCCAAAGTCCTTCTTGTCACAACCTGAAACCATACCCTAGAAGTTAGGGTACAATATTGTATTGTAACCGGCTTCGTCGAACTCTCGAAGTTCTTAGACAAGCCCTTACATATCATTCATTGCATATACATAGTGAAAAGTAGAACGGAAATAAAACTTTTCACAAAACATAGTATAGCCTACAAAATTTCTTAGTTTATTATAATACTTCAATAAGAAACATAATAGACATATATATGCCCTCGAGTAAAGTAAGGACATACTTCAACTTCTCTTGAACGATCTTCTAAGTCCAAGTCTTCACTTCTCAAAGCTCCTCACCTACCAAGAACTATATAGATAGAAGTATGGAGTTAGTACAACCACATGTACTAAGTATGGCTTATGCATAAAAATCATGAAAACGGACTTTATTGGAAATATGCATCTTTTCATTTAAAAATATTATAATCATAATAACATCATAAATCATGCTCACATAAATCACCAACATATAGACTCCCTAAGATAGAATCATGCTCACATAAATCACCAACATATAGATGATATGACATTCTCTTCCCAAAGTCTATCAAAAGACCTACTTAAGTAAATCAAGAAGATAACGTCCAGAGTCACCTCTTCAAGATTACCTAAATAGTCCTTAAGACTATCTAAGGGTTAGATCATGTCCACAAAATCAAAAAACTTCCCTAACTAGAGTCATCCTCAAGACTTCCAAAGATAAGACATGAAGAGATCATCCTTTATGCCCTCTCCACACTTTAGCTAAGGAATCCTTAAGTCACTTTAGATTAGGTACTCATTTATTTACATACTCCTTAACATAAGTCATTAGATCTTTAGTTCATTAAGACTCATACATAGAATAAAGGACATTAAAATAATGGTCTTGGAAAAGACCTAGGAACTCCATATAACACCTTCAAAGTCTATTGTGCAATGTCTAGATAGCGTCCCATACCACCACCTAAACTCCATAAACTCGTCAAATGCTAATAGGCATTCCATATGATGAGAATAGGCAATAACCGACATAGACCATGATAGCTAGAATCCGGAGTTCTATCCTACTCCGATGAGGTTGTTCTACTTGCCAATGGTAGAACTTAGACACATCCCATGTAGGCACATGGTTAAGGAATATGAAGAAATTCTTTGTATTCTAGTCCATACTTAGCTAGAATTACTTTCCCTTACCATACTCACTCGGTGCTAGCCTTCATTCTCATAGAGTAATTCATACATTAGGTTCACATAAGAGGGTTCCATAACTAGTTCATAACCCAATCACATTTACCCGACCAAGGAAGGTCCACTAGGGCTACCTCACAATGGCGACAAGAAGCTCATGATGACTTTACTAAGTATTAATATGATGTCGTTCCTGCAAACTAACGTTAAGTCCATCATTCTTTTACTTTGAAGGATACCATTACGGCTTACACTTGAATCAATCTTAACCTTACCCTTAAGTCAAGGTTTTCACATAATAGACTCTCATATCATCATTTAAAGTTACATGTCAATCATACATTAAATACTAAGAGCTCTAATACCCTAAATCAAGATATCGCATATTCATAATCATATATACATCAAGCAAGATATACAAGTCAATCAAGACAAGACATCACATACTTCACTTTTAACATATAATACAAGTCATTTTAGAAACACCTCTAAAACAACCTAACATCTTCAAGTCATCATATATATCATCTTAACATCATTAATATATTCCACATACACTCATAAAGTAAATTAAAAATAACCAAGACTTAACCTAACACTATACCCATAATGTCAAGTCAAAGTCTAACATGATCACTTAAGGCAACATATGTACAAGAATACCTATATGACAATATAGCTTCACATGGAGATATATAACATCATGCTTCACATAATCAAACTACACAAATAGACGCATAACTTCAAATAGTTTCCAATAAGGCCATGCTCATCATATTGCATAAAGTAACGCCGACAAGGCCACGTCAATTGCAAGTTAAACACATAACACTGCCACCATAAGTGGACCATACCAATCACAATAGAATCAAAGTGTAATTAATATCAAATTAAAGAAATCCGGGCAGCATACCTTAATTCCCTTATTCACACTTCAATTCAATGCTAAATCGTCCAATTTAACATCACAAGGCCCTAACCCAAGGCCATAACCAACAATTCGAGCAATAATCATAAAATCAAATTAAATCTCTATAAATTCAATCTAGGTTTAACAATCTAGGATAAATTATATAACAATTGAGTACAACTCTTATATCATTAGAAAGCCCATAAGAAAAGACATAACAATTCAACAATATTAACTTAATATCAGTAACCCGCATTATAGTCAAAAACTAGGGTTCATCAATTTACATGGGTTCATAGGTAATTAAGATTGAATTCATCAATACAATATCAATTATATCATAATTCAATGTTTAGAAATCATTTATGCAAGAACCCATGGTAGAATATTAAAATTGGAGAATTCACTTCAGAAAACTTTGAAAAATATGTTGAGAATTGGGATCCTTGAGAAAACGAGTTTCAAGGATCAAAAGTCATACCTAAAGGATGATAATTCTTCACCTTGATGAAGAATTTCGGCACAAAACCCCTCACCAAGCTGCCTCTTCAAGTTGGACTTTAATGGATGTTTTGGAATATTTTCTAAGTGTTTTGGGTTTATGATTTTGAAGAATGAGGTCTTCCATGTGATTACCCTTTATATACTTAATTAAAATACCCAAATAAACCTTAAATAACCTTCCATGACTCATTTTAGAAGTGGGTGAATTGGTAAGTGGACAGCAGCACCTGCGCAGGAAGGCAGGTCGTGCAACGCCTGCCCTTTATGGGGCGTCACCACCTCGACGGGCCGTTACAGGCCTCCGTCGGTGGAAATAGTAACTGGAAAAGATTCCTCTCTTCACCCTTGGATAATTTCCTCACTATGGGACCCTTTGACGGGGCATCACAGCCACAACTGGCCGTTTACTGCTCCGTCGCCAGGGTTTGCCTGGGACAACCTGCACACTAATTTTGGGTTCTTCCTCAAGGACTCTTAGATGGTCCTTGGGAAAAATTTCCCGAACTTTTCCAACCAAAATACAATCGTCTATAATTTTAACACCTATCACATGAATTTCATTCAAAACGAACACGTTAAACTCGACGAAACTCGCCTAGACGTACAAGGTTGACTCAAGGCATATCTTTCGAATGCCTTGGATATTCTTGGTCGTTTGACCTCCAAACCTCACGAAACTTCAACCAATATCTATACATGCTATATTAACTCTATTAAGAACCTTGAAACACCATGAAACACACATAAACACATGGAACTACATTTTAGACATTTAGGTGACTTAGTCGTCGAACGTCTTGGTCGTCCCTTGACGTTTTACTTCCAACACCTCTAATACATTAGATACTGACTATATACCATATATTATACATATTTATGACCTCAGAACATCAATACCAACAAGTTAGGCTCTAGTTAACCTAAGTCATTTTTGGGGTATTTCACTCACCCCTACCTAAAAGAACAACTTTCAAGATCCACGTCCCAACTGAGCACGATGTGTACGGTTCTAAGCTAGACCAATACGAGGATCAGGAAATAGAGTGGAGGACAAAGGAAGGGGCGAAGGTGGATATAAAGGAAGAGATCCGGAAAGCCGTGAAGGAGTTCAATGCATCCCCGACGTTTCTAGTCTGAACTATGAGGATTTGTGCATTCATCTGAATATGGACCTCCCATAAGGGTTCAAGATTGCAAAATTTGATACTTTCGAAGGAGTAGGGAATCTTATGGCCCTTCTGAGAGCCTACTGCAACCAGCTTGTCGGGGTTGGTAGATATGAAACTTTGCTGATGCGGCTCTTTAGCCGAAGTCTATGCGAGGAGGCTCTAGAATGGTTCACTTCCCATGAGACCAAACAATGTCCCAGTTGGAATGCCCTGTCCAAGGAGTTTATCAATCGATTTGCTTATAACATGGAAATCGTTCTCGATCGCTGCTCCCTGGAAAAGATGAAACAAAAGTCCACTGAAAGCTACAGAAACTTTGCATACAGGTGAAGAAAAGAAGCGGCTAAAGTAAGGCCTCCTATGTCCGAGAAAGAGATAGTCGAAGTATTCGTGCGGGTTCAAGAGCCCGAATGCTACGACAAATTCATACTGCTCATTGGTACAAAATCTGCTGAGATAGTCAAAATTGGCGAACCTATCGAGGATGGGATTAAAACTGGGAACATTGCCCGTGTTGTTGCGTCACCCAGATCATTGGGTTTGTTTAAGAAGAAAAGAGAGAATGTTTCTGCTGTCTCTTACGAGGGGAGGAAGACCCCCAGAAGATCATCATCCTACCAAGGTCGTCCTCAACCTTCCCAGAATTCTTACCAAACTTGCTACACGCAAGCTAGTTATCTGAATACTCATCCTCCCGTTTACCAAAATGATACCTCCACATACCAAAATGCCCCCTCCAAAGTACCAAAATTCATCTCTCGTTTAGCAATATTCTCCCCCACTTTACCAAATTCCATCCCACACTTACCAAAGTGTTGCTCCTTACTGTGCCAATGTGCACTCATATTACAGAGCACCTCCGCTAGTATATCAAGTCCGAGCTCCAGTATACCGAAATGCCCCCACAAACTACCAAGCTCCATCACCAAATTACCAAACAAATCCTTATCCAAGAAATAAAACTCCCCGTCCAAATACCCAAAATTATCAACAAATTCCTCCTCCCCAACAAGGTAGCTTTGATCCACCTCGACCCTGATTCGAGAAGAAGCCCCCAGAAACTTTACCGCGCTCGCTGAAAGCCGAACAAAGTTGCACGACCGAGTTGGTGTAAATAGATACACTCACCCAATGGGGCCCAAGTCAGCAGATACTAGTTCCATTTTCTACAAACCCGATCAAAGGTGTGCGTATCACTTCAAAAGCGTTGGACATGATACTGAGGACTGTATCAACCTCAAACATAAGATTCAAGATCTGATTGACTAAGAAGTGGTTTCTCTCAAATGATCGCGCCCAATGTCAACACCAATCCTTTGCCGAATCATAGAGACTTTTAAACCAACTTCATAGAGACGGTTGATGACTGGTGCGTGTCAAAGGTGATAACTTTGATTGTCCATGATGAGTTAGAAAGGGTTGTGGCCTTGTTGGGCGTTAAAGATAAAAAGAAGTTTGTGATCCTGACACCCGCGAAGGCGGTTGCCTTGGTTCCATTCCAAGATCCTGTTAGGCCGATGTTTGTGATTGAAAGCGCTGCCGCTTAGGGTATGACCAGATCTGGGAGGTGTTTCACTCGCGAAGAGTTGGATTTTAGAGGATAGAAGAAGGATCAAGGGAAAAGGATGATAAGTTAAGGCGAAGCAAAGTAATTCAAGAGAAAGATTCAACCAAAGGACTACTCGATTGTTAAGAATTTGGAGAAAACCCCAGCTCAGATTTCCGTGTGGGCCCTACTGATGAGCTCCCAATTGCATCGGCAAGCCTTCATGAAGGACTTGGACGACATGTATATGCCCATGGTCACAAGCAACGATTATGTAACGTCTATGATCAACCAAGTTATCCGAGGGCATCGGATTAGCTTTTGTGACGAGGAGTTGCGCTTTGAACAGAGGTCACACAACAAGGAACTGCATATCACTGTTATATGCCTCAAAAGGGTCATAAATCATGTCCTGGTGGATGATGGGTTCGGTCTCAACATTTGCCCATTGTTGACTCTAAGGTATTAAGGTTTGATTTGGGAAAGCTTTAACAAAACCAAGTCAATGTAAGAGACTTTAACAGAGTACAAAGATATACGTTGGGATTGGTGAATATGCTCATCCAAATGGGTCTGGCAGAATTCATTGCATAGTTTCAGGTCTTGGACATTGACACCAGCTATAACCTTTTTTGGGGAAGACCATTCATCCATATGGCTGGAGCTGTGCCTTCTACTCTTCACCAAATGATGAAGCTCATTTGGAAGGATGAAGAACTAGTTATTCACGGCGAAGGGAGTCACTCCGGCGGGAAGACGCCCATTATTGATGAAGTCTCGCGAGGTACCAATTTCTACACTGTGGAGCTGGTAAATGCCACCGGTGACGATTTGGAACCACAACCTCCTATGCCTGCCATGTACAAGATGATCGCCACTGTGATGCTGTAGAATGGGTTTGAACAGGGTTTTGGATTGGGAAGGAATTCCCAAGGGAGTATTGAGCCTATCCCATTACCCGTCAAAGGAGCGAGATGGTTTGGGGTACATCCCCAGAGATGATGAGATGAAGATGAAGAAGAGCAGTGGTTAAGCATTGGCTAAGCCTATCCTACATCTGTATCAATCATTTTCATTTTGGGAGTACGCCGATCATGATGGCCTCCGGTAAAGAATATGCGGCCTTTTTGAAGAGATTGATACTGTCATAGAAGAAGATGTCGAGATAGCTGGTATTCGTGATGTTGAGCCTGGAGTATAGCTCCAGAATCGGACTTCCACGCCAATATTGATTCCCCAATCATCTTGGTAGAAGGACATTGTCTATGCATATTTTAGAAATCGGTGGCGGTCCGGAAGAGGTCTGAGACCCACTATTTTGCATTTTTCTTAATACCCTAAATTTTAAAAATTCCCCCGTGATGTTTAAAAAAGGGAAACATGTCCCTTTTCCATGGCCAAAGTTTGCGTTCTTTTCCAATTTGAATGAAAGCCTCTTTTATTTAAAATTTGTTTATTTACTTATTTGCTATATTTTACTTTCCTAACTTTGTCTGTTTATGGTTTCAGTAATATTAGTTTTAAACCTACCAATGTCATGTCATTTCACGAGCTGAACGAACAAAATGAGGCAGGTGATGACGAGGCTGAAGAATACAAAGAGGAAGATGAGGTACCGAAATATTTTGATGAGGAATATCGGTAGTTTGAAAATCAGCATAAGCCAAATTTGGAAGAAACTGAAACTGTGAATCTGGGAAACCAAGAGTGTGCCCAAGAGGTCAGAACCAGTGTCCATTTGAATGAATCTCAAAGAAAGGATCTAATTCATTTGCTGACTGAATACGTCGATATGTTCGTCTGGGAGGTCAGCGATATGCTAGGGCTGAGTACCAATGTGGAGTCTCACAATTTGCCGATCAATCCGGGGTTCAATCTAGTGAAGCAGAAGGCACGGAAATTCAAGCCTGAGTTAAGTTTAAAGATCAAATAAGAGATAACTAAACAGATCGAGTCTCGATTAGTGGAAGTGACACAATACCCGACTTGGTTGGCCAATGTTGTTATAGTTGCCAAGAAGGATGGGAAAATCAGAATTTTGTCGATTACAGAGATCTGAATAAAACCATCGCAAAGGATATTTTCTAGTTGCCAAACATTCACATTTTGATCGATAATTGTGCTAAACACGAAATGCAGTCATTCGTGGATTGTTACGCAGGTTATCACCAGATTCTGGTGGATGAGGAAGATGCAAAAAAGACATCTTCATTACTCCTTGTGGCGTATATCATTACCGGGTGATGCCATTTGGTATCAAAAATGTTGCGCTACTTATATGAGGGATATGAAGACCATATTTCATGACATGATTCAAAAGGATATTGATGTGTATGTAGATGACGTCATAATCAAGTCCCGCGAGAGTCCGGACCACTTGACACATTTAAAGAAGTTCTTCGATTGTCTGCATCGTTAAAACTTGAAGTTAAATCCCGCTAAATGTGCATTTGGGGTGCCAGCTGACAAGTTGTTGGGGTTTATAGTCAGCAGAAGAGGTATTAAGCTTGACCCTTCCAAGATTAAGGCAATTAAAGAGTTACCTCCTTCGAAGACTAAGAAGGAGGTGATGAGTTTCTTAAGGAGGTTGAAATACATCAGTCAATTCATAGCTCAATCAATTGTGGTATGTGAGTCTATCTTCAAGTTGTTGAAGAAAGATGCTTTAATAAAGTGGATTGAAGAGTGTCAGAGCATTTAGATGCTATCAAGAACTATTTTTCCAATTCACCGGTATTGGTTCCTCCGTGAGAAGGGAGTTCATTGTTGTTGTATTTGTCTGTCTCAGATAACAGATTTGGATGAGTGCTTGGGCAGCTTGACAAAACAGGAAAGAATGAGCAAGCCATTTATTATATAAGCAAGAACTTCACGACATATGAGTCTAGTTATACTCTTTTGAAAAGAACGTGTAGTGTTTTGACTTGGATCTCTCAGAAGTTGAGACATTATTTGTCTTCTTATACAACATACCTTCTTTCAAGGATGGACCCATTGAAGTACATTTTCCAGAAAGCGATGCCGACTGGAAAGTTAGCTAAGTAGAAAATGCTTTTGAGTGAATTTTAAATTGTGTATGTGACCCAGAAGGCGATAAAAGCACAGGCCTTAGTTGATCATCTTGCAGAAAATCCTATTAATGAAGACTATGAACTGCTCAAGACTTATTTTCACGTGAAGAAGTATCGTTTGTGGGTGAAGATATTTCTAAAATATATCCTTGTTGTAGATTATTCTTTGATGGAGCGGCAAATCACCAAGGAATAGGTATTGGAGCGGTCTTAGTGTCAGAGTCCGATCAGCACTATCCTATGGCAGTTAAGCTCAAGTTTAATTGAAGGAACAACATGGCTGAATACGAAGCTTGTATCCTCGGTCTGAAAATCGCCATTGACATGAATGTCCATGAGCTATTGGTTATTGGAGATTCAGACTTATTAATTAATCAGGTTCAAGGAGATTGGGCCGTGAAAAACCCAAAGATTACGCCATACGTGTAGTACATACAGAAGTTTTGCAAAAGATTCCACAAGATTGAGTTCAGGCATACTCCCAGAAAGCAAAATGAGTTGGCTGATGCTCTTGCCACCATCGACTCAATGATTAAATATCTAGACACTAATTATATTAATCCTCTAGATATAGAGCTGAAAGAACATCTGGTCCATTGTTCACATGTTGAAGCAGAACCAGACAATTTGCCATGGTATTTTGATGTAAAGAAGTATTTGGAATCTGGGATTTATCCTGAAGATGCCACATCCAACTAGAAGAAGTCGATACGACGTATGGCCCTCAACTATTTTCTAAGTAGAGAAATCCTTTACAGTAGGACTCCATATTTAGGTCTTCTCAAATATATCGATGTTGTTGAAGCTGCGAAGCTTATCGAAAAGATACATGCTAGAGTTTGTAGTACGCACATGAATGGACTCACTTGGCAAGGAAGATCCTTCGAGCGGGTTATTTCTGGATGACCATGGAGCATGATTGTTGCAAGTTTGTGTAGCGATGTCATAAATGTCAAGTGCACGGTGATTTGATCCGAGTGCCGCCTCATGAACTCAATGTTGTGAGTTCGCCTTGGCCTTTTGTAGCTTGGGAAATGGGTCATTTGTCCCATAGAGACATCCGCCTCTAACGAACACAAATTTATTTTGGTTGCTATTGATTATTTCACCAAGTGGGTGAAAGCAGCTTGTTACAAGTCGGTGACCAAGAAAGTTGTAGCTTATTTTGTTCGCGGCAATCTGAAATGTAGGTTTGGAGTACCAGAATCCATCATTACTGACAATGGTGCAAATCTAAACAGTCACTTGATAAAGATATATGTGAGCAATTTAAGATTACTCATCAAAACTCAAACGCTTATATTCCTCAAATGAATGGAGCTGTAGAGGCTGCTAATAAGAATATCAACAAGATCTTGAGGAAAATGATTGACAATCACCGAGGGTGTTGGCATGATATTTTGCTATATGCTTTGTTGGGTTATCAAACGATTGTCAAAACGTCGATTGGGGCGACTCCATACTTGCTAGTGTATGTAACAGAAGCAGTCATACTTGCTGAAGTTGAGATACTACCCTTAAGAATCATTGAAGAAGCTTAATTAAGTAATGCTGAATGGGTAGCAAGCGGATTGATCAATAAACATTGATTGATGATAACATAATGGTTGTTGTTTTTCATGGTCAACTATATTGATAGAGAATGATTCGCGCTTTTCATAAGAGAGTAAGAGCTAGAATCTTTGAAATCGGTCAGTTGGTCCTTAAGCGCACTTTTCCTCATCAGGATGAGTATAAAGGAAAATTTGCACCGAATTGGAAGGACCTTACATGGTTCGCAAATTATTACTTGGAAGTGCTCTGGTCTTGTCGGAGATGGATGGCACCACATTGCCGAAACCTATCAACTCAGACGCTGTCAAGTGATTTTACACGTGAAGCTTCAATTTGTATATATGTTATTTCCTTGTAATCATCTTATTTGCATGTAATTGCTTTGTTTGAAATTTTATCCCACTTTTAATGAACTACATTTGACCTGAATTATCAAGAATGAGATACGTAGGTGGCCTATGTTGGCCTCGGTCACCCCATTTATCCCTTTTAATATTTCTTTGTATTTGAACTACGTTCGATCTGAATTCTAAAGAATGAGACACGTAGGTGGCCTATGTCGGCCTCGATCGATTTCTTTGTAAAATTTCTTATTGAAGTTAATCTTTGAGAAGGAACTACGTTTGACCTGATTCCTGCCTCAACGGGATGCATAGGCACCACAAGGGTTCGATCATATTTCCCGTAAGATTTCTCCCCCTTTTTACAATAGAAACTGGGATAGAATTTTTGAGAGGGACTCAAATATTCTCGAGAACAAGATTTATCCTCGGTAAGACAAGACTGAAGTCACTTTAAAGTTTGCAATTGGGACAGAATTCTTGAGAGGATCTCAAAATTTCGTGATTTACTCATCGGCACTCAAAGATAACCCGAGACAATTAACTGGGACAGAAATTTTGAGGATGACCTCAAAATTTTGACATGGTTTTATCGAAAGTCTATAGTGACTTCGAATACTCCACAGCAAATAATAAGAAAGGCCTCCAAGCATCAGACTCAAAGAAGTTGGCTAAGCCTGACGTGAGATGATACTTGGCAGTAACTTTTTTTTAAAAAAAAGATACTACTTTTCAAAAATTTATTTTTTCTTAAAATTTTTCCATGTGGTGTTTAATTTTTTGTGGCATAAAATATTTTGTATTTTCAATCAAGAGTCGGGGATCAGAAAAATCAACCAGAGATAGCAGGACAAGGAGCAGTCAACTGAAGAATCGACATATATCACTTCATTTTAAAAATAACGATTTTTCTGTGAACTCAGGTTTATAGTTTTGCTCTGAAATCACCAGATTTATTCGATCGTTTGAATGTGGAGAAGTCAAGGGGGAAAAAAGCTCTCCCCAAATTTATAATTTTTCTGTGGATGTAGGAACCATTTTATGTTGCACATATCAAAGACATGGGAATGTTACATTATTGATATATTCAATTCTCAGCAACTTGAAGTCTATAATGAAGATATAACTGTGTTCAAAGATGAATCAAGTGAAAATCTCAAGAAAGATAGTCTAGGTTTTTTTGTCAATTACGTCATCTGCATCATATTATCAGATATGATATTATTACCACCCAGAGGGGTCATTTTATTTCTTTTGTCGATTGAGATGATACACTACTTGAAGGGTCATTTTACCGTTAATGTCAATTGAGACGATATGATTATCTAGAAGGCACCCGGAAGATGACTATGTTTTTCTATTAAAGCACTATCTTCATTTGGTACCAAGGGTGGCATAAAGACAAAACATTCATGCATCGCGAAAGATCATGCATCGCCGGAAATCATGCATCGCGGGTTAATATTCACACATCGCGAGAAGATATTCATGCCCCACAGAAAATCAGGCATCGCGGGAATATATTCATGACCAGTAGAAAATCATGCATCGCGAGTTAATATTCATGCATCGCAGAAGATCATGCATCGCGAGTTAATATTCATGCATCGCGAAAGATCATGCATTGCGGGAAAATATTTATGCCCCGCAAGAAATCACACATCACGGGAATATATTCATGCCCCATAGAAAATCATGCACGCGGAAAGTCATGCATCGCGAGTTAATATTCATGCATCACGAGTTTATATCCATGCCCCGCAAGAAATCACGCATCAGGGGAAGATATTCATGCCCCACAGAAAATCATGCATCGCGGAAAGTCATGCATCGTGAGTTAATTTTCATGCATCACGAGTTTATATTCATGCCCCGCAAGAAATCACGCATCAAGGGAAGATATTCATGCCCCGCAGAAAATCATGCATCGCAGAAAGTCATGCATCGCGAATCGATATTCATGCATCGCGAGTTTATATTCATGCATTGCAGGAAATAATGCATCGCGAGTCAATATTCATGCATCACGGAAAGTCATACATCGCGAGAAGAAGTTCATGCATCGCGGAAAATTCATGCATTGTGAAAACAAATCATTCATTACGAAGAAGAAGTCATACATTGCATGAGAAAATTTGTGCATTGCAGAAAAGTCATGCATTGCGAAAGAGAAAATCATGCACTGCCAGAAAAAGAAAATCGTGCATCTCAAGAGAAATATTTAACCCTCAACATCAACTGCATCTTTTATTTGGCAAGAGTGAATGCCAAGAGAATCATCGAAGACGACATCAAGAAAATATCATCGCTGCATCAACTTTTATTTATTTTGACATCAAATGGAGAGTATATTGAAGATTATATTCCAAACATAAGACATAAGCTTTATTTGCTTTACATCGAACCAATGAAGTTTGACGTCAAGTGCTGAAGGGAGCAATTAAGTGTCAGCACGGTAAAAGACACTATCTCCCATTTGCATTGCATTTTTTATACTGACGAGTTTTTTCTCGATCTTTGTCGAGAGCATCCGAAAGGATGAATTCTCCAAAACCATACACAAGTGTGGACGACATCAAAAAGGATGCTGCACAACGTGGACTTTTTCTAAGCAGCGAACTGAGACATAGTCCGAAAAGGAGTATCAAACTCTTAGGACGCGAGTAGAGGAGCGATTTCCACTACAATCAAACCACACCCCTACCAGAAGGCATATGGGTTTTTCTCCTCGATTTCAGTTTTGCATCCGGAAATTTTGGTATCTGCCGGAAGTAAGTATTTAATCCAACTGATAATGCACCAAGATCTTGGAAATTATGTCAGTGTAAATTCTTACCTATGTTTGTGAAGAGCTCCACATTCATGGCTAAGAGGTTTCAAGCCTCCTTTTCATACTCGATTTAATTTGTCACTTGTCCAGAACTAAAGGTTAACTAGCATAATAGATTTCCTTTTCAACCGATTGAGTCAAACTACATATAGCTTCATTCTCGAGGTTTAAGGATATGTAGGCGGGCTCAATGTTGAAAACTCGGCTGCGTTCCAACATTTGCCCTTAAATCCTATTCCCGAGCATTTCGGTCCCTTCATAATCTGGTATCGAGACGACTTTTGAATTCTTTCAATTCGTGCGTCAAATCAAGCGTATCGAACTATAGATGGCCTGAATCCTCATATAGCCTGAGATATGTGGGAAACCCATTTACGGGGGTTCGACGATACTTCCTAAAGTCCGTGCCAAATCCTTTTCCTTAAGATGAATGTTTAGTCGGTCAAAATTGGCTTGGTCAATTTCATTTTCCTTGGATTTCTTACACCAATCCAAGTAAAACGAGGGACAGTTGTTGACACCCAATTTTGACCCTCCCCGATGATAATTGATTTTCGAGCTTCCTCGATCTCAAACAATCTAAAGTAATGAATTTTATAAAATTTTGAGAATACTAGCTTGAGTATTATTTTAAATAATTTTGGTCATTTTTGTATTTTAAAGATATATATATATATATATATATATATATA
>NC_028637.1:59445251-59509843 GCF_001406875.1 Solanum pennellii
TATATATATATATATATATATATATATATATATATATATATGTATATATATATGTTTTAAATAGTTTGTAAATAATTATTTATTTTATAAATGTTTCGAAAAGCATCTCAAAAGATTTAATTTCTAATAAGTATTTTGGCTAAATTAGCTCGGTTTAATTTACGGTTATAATTTTTGAACTATTTTACAATTAAGTTAATTATTTTATCTTGTCAAAAATCAAGAAGCTCGTTAATCCATTATTTTAGTTCATCTTATTTAATTTAAGCCAAACCCGCAACTTTGAGCTTCAATTTGGTTAATGATTTGGTATATTATAATCCATTTGGGCCTTTTCTAATAACTAAATCCATCCCTTATTGAATTCATTTAAAAGGGACCAAAATTGGGCATGTTTCTAGTAGTTCAAATGACCCAGGACTTTTCTTCACTCAGCCCGCTCCAACCCCTTTCCCAGCGACCCCTGCCTAATTTTGATTCCTCCGACCCAGCCCTTTTCTCCCCAAATCGGTTCAAAACAAGAAAATGACATCAGCAAATTGCACTTTGTCTTCTCCTTCACGCGTAAGTGGGCAAAAAGTACAGAAACCGTGTGGGGAAAACTCTATTACCAACGCTCCATTTCATCCATTGAAGGAAAATAATTATTTCCAGAAGACACGCACGTGAGAAACATCGGCGTGATAGAGTGTTGGTCCTCCGTCTCCTTCTCCCTTTCTCTGCCTCACAACAGCCTTTTGCCTACCCTCGCTGCTCTCAAATTGTCCTTGCAACTGCGTCTATTCGTCCTTGTGGCCATAAGATGGTGACATGTGGAACTCAAGGACGATTGTGTTGATCGAGTCGGCTCACGTCTTCTTCATCTTTTGAGTTTTTGGCTAAATTTTGGTTCTTCTCGTACAAATCCAGTTGTCCCATCCTTTAGGAAGAGAGATTTAAATTTTGGGATTTGTTTTCGAAATCTCGATTTTGCCCTTTTCCCCCCAAAAAGTCGAACCCTTTTTTTAATATTTATATTCTCTTCGATTTTTAATTTCAAAGGGGGAGGGGAACGAAAAAAATGCTGGGAAAATTGTTAGGGATTTTGGGTAGTCTTTTATCACGAGATCTTTGTCTGGGACTTTAAGACTTAGTGAAAGAGTGTACAAAAAGGTTCGAGCATAAGCACTTAAAATACGCACTAGACATACATTGAAAAGAACGCATACAATAGTTTGGCGTTCATGTTCAACTTGTCGTCCATAATTTCTTGACCTTTGTTTTGGGTGAGAGTTTCTCTTGGTGAAGTGGTCGTCTCCGCTCTTTCTCGTTTCCAGTTCACTGCCCCCAAAGAGGTAATAATCTCTCTTTTATAATAGGAAAAATATTTGTTTAGAGTAAATTTCGACTTTGAGACTCGCCACTTAATTTTTTAAAAAAATTAAGAAAACAAACGTTTCCAAAAAACATACACAGATAAAATCGTTTGAAAACTTCAAATGAATTCGGGATTCCTATTCATATTTTAGGATGGTGCGATTTTTCAGCAACTAACTTAATTTGGCTAAAAAATTGATTCAACTTAAAGAGTTAAAATACTAACATATTATCAAAGTGAATTATTTGCAAAATTGTTAATTTTAAAGTCGATAAAACATTTGGAGGCGTTTGCGGGGATTTGGAGCTTCCTAACTTTAAACTAGCGACAAACAAACCACTAAGTAATTAAAATCATGTAAAGAGAGCGGGAGGGAGAGAGATTTGGATCCAAATTTGGACCCACCTGTTTGGGTTTTCGACCCATTTTCGTTTTGCACCTTTCCTAAGTTCTAATAAAATAATACAATAATACAAAATAATTAAAAGAGAACGACAAGGGCTTAGGCCCACTACAAATAAAAATACAAAAACATGAAAATAAGGGGGCTTCTAATCCGACTTCTTCGGCTCTTCCGACTTGCTTTGGATCCTTCAACCACGAAACATGTACGTCAATTTTGCGGATTTATCCTTCACTTTCAGCTCGACAAGAACAAGACTTGAGCCTCCTTGGCTCAGGGAAGTGCAATGAATGTGTAAAAGAAGAATGAAGGAGGGTAATGTGCTCAATCAAAGGTTCATGCAAGAAAACACACCCACCCGAAGAAACGACATTAATAAACGATCAAAGAAAAACTGAATAATATCACTCTAACAATATATTAAACCTTATATACGAGATGCTTAAGAATAAAACATACTACTGTCAAGGAATGGAGGGATAGAGGGGCACAAATCAAGATAAGCTATTTTAAGAGTTCACAATTTCCGTTTCCTTAAAATTGACTAAGAACCAGGCAGCAACAAACCAAATAAAATAATAACAAAGAATTTTGACACTTTCTCTTACATAAGCATGCAACAAATGATTTGATGCATTAAGACATAGTTAACGAAGAAGAGGAACTGCCAAAATATTTACTTGACAACTTCACATGCAGTCAACTTGTTGAAATTTGTTGAAAATAAAGATAAGAAAAACGACATTTAATAGCTTCCGCAAGAGGCATAGGAGTCAATTTAACAAATATTGATTACTTGAAGAGATTTGGAGCTACTGAACTAACGGTGCTAAAATATATACGAGGTCGACTCGAAACTAATTGATAAAAGCGCTGATAACATTCGAGACAAATTCAAACTACACCCAAGTAAAATTAAACGAATAGAATTTGTATAATCCTTTTGGACTACCAATGCCATCCATTAGAGATTACAAGAGATACCAAATGCATTTAACACTCCAAAATTTCCAGGGAAATACGAATAATAAAATAGGAGCTAAGTTGAAATAAGCAAGCAAAATGATTATCCTAACATACTTAACATCTCATACTGCTTTAGAGAGGATGGCAGACCCATTACTGTTAGTTTCCACTTATTCCAATGCCAACTTGCACATATTTTCAAATAAAATTAACACACGAAAGAAAAGAAAAAAAAACTTAAACGTCTATAAACAACCAACCAGGGCCTAAAACATGAAACAAACACCGAATACAAATTTCTAATAGCAAGATATCAGCTCAAAAAGAAAACAAAAGAAAGGAGATGAAGAAAATGTTGTCAAGAGAGGGATGTTACCTTCTTCCGGGCAACAAATAGAGGACGAGATGAACAAAGAAAACGACGACTTCACCACACAAATGCAAGCACGGTCAGCAGCAAAATTTTTAATGAAATCTCAAACCATACTTTGAGAGGAAATTTTCTTCCCCTTTTCTGCTTCTCGCTCAACAAAAAAAATCTCAAACATGACGGAATTTCAAACTTCAAAATAAAAGAATTTCAAACTTCAAAATTGCTCCCTCTAAAACTTTCCTCTCTGTCCAGTATCCCCCGTCTTCTCCGATATTTCTTTCCCTAAAACTTTTCCAGAAAAATCCACCCTCTGCTTAGACGGGAAGAGGCCTTATATATCGATGGATTAGGGCTCCGAATTTGGGGTAAAATTCGGACTTCCCCAGGCCCACGAAAATTTGAATTTCAAAGCTTTAGATCTTATCTAAAAATCCAGGGAATATTCGATTCGATACCCAATTTCATCAATTCTCAACGGGAGGGAGGCGAGGTGTACGCTTCAGATGGAGTCGACTGTCCTTTGGTGCTACATGTTCCAATCTCGAGGGCACAAGGACAGAATTGCAGCCTCCTTTGCTGCAAAGCTGTGCGCGTACTATTGTACAAATTGATGAGGAAGACGACACGGATAAAGCTGTCGCTTTTCCGTAAATCTCGTCACTTGGACATTGCTGCGTTTTGAAGCTGGTAAGGTGTCGTTTGGTCGTCGTTTTCTCGACTTAGAAATTGTTGTTAACGTTAAATGGATAAGGTAAAGTGGGCCGGCTCGAGGGAGAAAGAGTTGGGTTGCTGGAAAATAAAAAAAAAGGATGCGTAATTTAGATGACTGAAGCTATAGGGAATTTGATTAAATGAATAGAAAGAGTAGGACGAATTAATATAACCAATTTACGAGCTTCTTAAAATTATGCGCTACTAATTTAATAAAAAATTAATTTATTAAAATAAGTAATAAAAATCCTTTTGAGTTGACTTTCGAATATTTGCAAAACAAACTAAATATAAAACATATATATACTTAAACTATAACAAGATAAACTAATAAATTTAACTATACTAAGGATCCGAATTAAGAAATCACTAAAACTAATTTAAAAAGGTGTTAAGTAAAACTAAAATCTTTGCAATGATTTTTGAGTATTTTTTACAAAATGAACTAACTATATAAAATCATACACACACACACACACATATATATATACATATATTCTAAGAAAAACTATAGAAATCGACTAACGCTATTTCAAAATGATTTGGAAAACATTTTTTTTTAATTTATAAAGTCATTTATTTCAACTCGTTAGGAAATTAAGAAACTCAAAAATTAATTATTGTCGGGGAGGGTCAAAATTTGGGTGTCAACAACTGTCCATCATTTTACTTGGATTGATGCAAGAAATTCGAGGAAAATGAAGTTGACCAAACCAATTTTTGACCGACCACATATTCGTCTTTGGGAAGGGATTTGGTATGGACTTTAGGAATATATGGCTATATGAGAATTCGGGCCACTTGTAGTTCGGTACGCTTGATTTAACGCATGATTTTGAATGAAATAAAAACCCACCTCGATACCGAATTATGAAGGTATCGAAATGCTCGAGAATAAGATTCGACAGCGAATATTAGAATACAATCGAGTTTTCAACATTGATCTCACCTACATATCTTTAAACCCAAGGAATCAGGCTGTTTGTACTTTGACTCGATCGGGTGAAAAGGAAATCTATTATGCTAGATAAACCTTTGGTTCTAGACAAGTGACAAATTAAATCGAGCACGAAAAAGAGGCTTGTATCCTCTTAGCCATGAATGTAGCGCGCTTCACACCCATAATTAAAAACTTACATGAAAATAATTTCTAAAGCTCTTGGTGCAATGTCACTCAAATTGGAAACTTGCTTCCGGTAGATCGAAATTTCCGGATGCAAAACTGAAACTAACAAAAGCAGAAGAAAAACCCACATTCCTTCTGATAGGGGTGTGGTTTGATTGTGGTGGAAGTCGCTCCTCTGCTCGCGTCCTAAGAGTTTGACACTCCTCTTTGGACTATGTCCCAGTTCGTTGCTAAGAAAAAGTTCGATGTTGTGCTGCGTCCCTTTGACGTCGTCTGCACCTGTGGTTTTTTTGGAGAATTCATCCTTTCGGATGCTATCGACAAAGACTGAGATAACAACTCGTAAGCTTAAAAATGGAATTCAAATGGGAGATAGTGTCTTTTACCGTGTTGACACTTAGTTGTTCTTCATTTGACGTCACCTTGATCGGTTTGACGTAAAGTAAATAAAGCTTATGTCTTGTGTTTGCAATATAATCTGTTGGGAAAGACAAGGCATTAACAAAGAATGCCTGACAGGATAACAGCGGAAGAATACCCAAGTCTATACTTCCCCTTCTCGATTTGAACCAAGAGAAGACAAACAACCACAAGCAATATGATAGTAAGGCAGCAAGTAATTCAACCAAACAAATATAACAAGGCAATAATAAACCAATCACACAAGACACCAAGATTTACGTGGAAAACCCTTCGATGTGAAGAGTAAAAAACCACGGGACCAAAAGCTCCACTATAATCACCAAGAGTTACAATATTGTTCTCCAAAATTGGCCACAAAACAAGTGCCAAACAACGAGCAACAACAAAATAAGATTGCACCAAATCTAGAGAATTAAAGGAGCAAAATCACCAATTTCGCAGCTACTGTTCACGACAGCAAAACTGAAGCTGCAGGCCACCAAATCCAACTCTGTCAGTTCCTAATCAAAGATTGAGATGAAGATAATATGCTGTCCAAAAATCAGCTCAATCGGACAAGAAACGAAGCGGGAATCGCAATTTGAAGTTGGCTGTTAGGGCTGAATTTTGACTGCGAAAACTGCTCTCTTTCTCTCTTTTTGGCTGCTGAAAAAACTCTCTGTGTATATGAAAATAAGACCTAAATAGGCTTATATTTGCCTCATAAGAATGGGCCTATGGGCAAAAATGGGTTGGTCCAAATTGGGCTTTTATTTATCCACATAGGAAGGGAAAAAGGCCCATAACCCAACAATTCTCCCCCTCACGACTATGTGGAGGAGACCGCCATCCCGGCGACCATGCAACAATCTTCAAACTTCCCTCTTGGCAAAGCTTTAGTCATCATATCGGAACCATTGTCATTTGTATGAATCTTTTCAAGCTCAAGCAACTTAGAATCCAACACATCTCGAATCCAATGGTATCTCACATCAATGTGTTTAGACCGACCATGGAACGTAGAATTCTTGCCAAGATGTATAGCACTTTGACTGTCACAATAAAGCACATACCTCTCTTGAGCACAACCAAGTTCCCCCAAGAATCTCTTCATCCAAAGCAATTCTTTACAAGCTTCAACGACAGCAATAAGCTCAGCTTCTGTAGTAGATAGAGCAACACATTTTTGCAACCTAGATTGCCAAGACACAGCTCCCCCTGCAAAAGTAACCAAGTACCCTGAAGTAGACTTGCGAGTATCAACATCACCAGCCATGTCTGAATCAGTATAACCACAAAGAATAGGCCTCCCTGTACCAAAACACAAACTCAGACTAGAAGTGCCACAGAGATATCTCATAACCCACTTCACAGCATTCCAATGTTCTCTTCCCGGATTAGAAAGAAAACGGCTAACAACTCCAACAGCGTGAGCAATATCCGGTCTTGTACAAACCATCGCATACATCAAACTACCAACAGCTGAAGCATAAGGAACTTTCTTCATATCTTCCTTCTCATCATCACTAGAAGGACACTGTTTCGTGCTCAATTTGAAGTGCATAGCTAAAGGTGTACTGACAACCTTAGCTTTGTCCATGTTGAATCTGCGAAGTACTTTCTGAATGTACTTCTCTTGTGATAATACCAATTTCTTGGCCTTTCTATCACGGACAATCTGCATGCCAAGAATCTGCCTTGCTGGTCCTAAGTCTTTCATAGCAAAAGACTTACTCAACTCTTGCTTCAACTTCTGAATCCTGCAAGTATTATGACCAACAACAAGCATGTCATCAACATAAAGCAACACAATAATAAAGTCACCATCAGAGAACTTTTGCACAAAAACACAATGGTCTGAAGAAGTCTTCTTGAAGCCCTGCTGACTCATAAAAGAACCAAACTTCCTGTACCACTGCCTGGGAGCTTGTTTCAAACCATACAAGCTCTTCTTCAATTTGCAAACATAATTCTCTTTACCCTTGACTTCAAAACCTTCCGGTTGCTCCATATAAATTTCTTCATCTAAGTCACCATGGAGGAAAGCAGTTTTAACATCCATTTGCTCAACCTCTAAATCTAGACTTGCAGCCAAGCCTAGAACCACACGAATGGATGACATCTTCACAACTGGAGAGAATATCTCATCAAAATCAACTCCCCTTTTCTGATTAAATCCCTTGACAACTAATCTAGCTTTGTACCGTGGAACTGGATTACCATCTTCATGTTTCACCCGAAAAACCCACCTGTTTTTCAAAGCTTTTCTGTCTTTAGGTAACTTAACCAAATCAAAGGTATGATTATCATGCAAGGATTTAATCTCATCTTCCATAGCATCAAACCACCTTTCTTTTTCTTCACTTTCCATGGCCTCATCAAGACTCTCAGGTTCTCCCCCGTCAGTCAAGAGTACATACTCATTGGGAGAATAACGAGATGAAGGAATTCTCTCTCTACTAGATCGTCTGAGAGAACTCTCTGGAGCATCTATAATTGGTTGTTGGACAACCACATCATCTTGCACTGGAGCATCAACAACATCATGCCGGTCATTCTGAACATGATCACCATCTTCATTATCAACTTGATTTTCATCATTATGAAGATTTTCTTCCGGTGCAATAGTCAAAGGAACTGGATCAACATCAACTAAGCTCTCACTACTCTGAAAATCAGCCTTGTCAGCTTTGTCAAAATCTTCAATTGTTTGGTCTTCAAAGAACACAACATCACGGCTTCTAACAAGTTTCTTCTCAACAGGATCATAGAAACGATAGCCAAATTCATCTTGACCATAACCAATGAAGATACACTGCCTAGTTTTAACATCCAACTTTGACCTTTCATCCTTAGGAACATGTACGAAGGCTTTACACCCAAAGACTCTAAGATGATCATAAGAAACATTCTTACCAGTCCAAACTCTGTCAGGGACATCACCATCTAAAGCAACAGCAGGAGATAAATTGATAACATAAGCAGCAGTATTAAGTGCTTCTGCCCAAAAGGAATCTGACAGCTTAGCATCTGAAAGCATACATCTAACCCTCTCAACTAGAGTTCTGTTCATCCTCTCTGCTAAACCATTTAACTGAGGAGTCTTTGGAGGAGTTTTCTGATGCCTAATACCCTGCTCTCTGCAATATCTATCAAAAGGACCAATATACTCACCACCATTATCTGAGCGGATGCATTTCAATGTCTTCCCTGTTTGTCTTTCAACCAAGGCCTGAAAACTCTTGAACACATCAAGTACTTGATCCTTGGACTTCAAAGGAAATACCCAGAGTTTGCGAGAATGATCATCAATAAAAGTCACAAAGTAAAGTGCACCACCATGAGATCTTACCTTAAAAGGACCACACAAATCAGAATGTACCAACTCCAGCAAATCAAGCTTTCTTGAAGGCGGATGACTCTGAAAAGAAACTCTTTTCTGTTTACCGGCTAAGCAATGAACACATTTCTTCAACTTTGCTTGTTTCACTCCAGAAAGCAAATTTTTCTTAGCCAAACTATCAATCCCCTTCTCGCTCATATGACTCAGCCTTCTATGCCATAACTCTGATGAAGTATCATTCTCCACCAAATTTACCGAGTCTCTAGACATGGAGCCCTGAAATACATACAAGTTAGACAACTTGTCACCACGGGCCACAACCATCAAACCTCTAGTAAGCTTCCACTGGCCAACACCAAGTGTATTAACATAACCCTCATCATCAAGATATCCCACAGAAATCAAATTCAAGCGAACATCTGGAGCATGCTTGACATTATTGAGAACTAGTTTGGAACCATTGTTACTTTCCAAACAAACTGTCCCAATGCCAATAACTTCAACTTCATGATTATTGCCCATTTTCAACGTTCCAAAATTACCTGGAGTATAAGAAGAAAATAATTCCTTCTTTGGCGTGACACGAGAAGTAGCACCAGAATCCACAAACCAGCTAGACTCATCACGAACAAGATTAATGGCATTTGCATCACAAGAAACAAGAAGATCATCATTAGCAACAACAGCAACACGATTTTCATTATCGCCTTCTCTCTTTTGTTGTCTCATATCTCTCTTGTGCTTGTAACAATATTTCATGATATGCCCATTCTTGTGGCAATAGTCACATGTAATATTCTTGTATTTAGACTTTGACTTGCTTCTACTTTTACCTCTATCATTCTGACCTCTGGACTTGTTTCTCCCCCTATCTTCAGTAACCAAAACATCGGAGTGTGAAGCTGAAGAAGATGAGGCTTGAGATCTTCTTCTCATTTCTTCATTCAAGACACCACTCTTAGTATATTCCATGGTTACAACACCACTGGGAGCAGAATTAGTCAAAGAAACTCGAAGAGTTTCCCAAGAGTCTGGCAGAGTATTAAGAAGCCAAAGTCCCTGTATCTCATCATCAAACTTTACACCCATTCCGGACAGCTGGTCAAGAACACCCTGAAAATCATTAATATGATCAGAAATAGGAGTGCCCTCTTTATACCTGATATTCATTAATTGTTTCAATAGGAACAACTTGTTGTTGCCAGTCTTCGAAGCATAAAGTGTCTCGAGCTTGTCCCACAAACTTTTGGCATGTGTCTCATTCACAATATGATTTCTAACATTATCTTCAACCCATTGTCTAATATAGCCACAAACCTGCAGATGCTCAAATTCCCATTCTTCATCATTCAAAGACTGAGGCTTATTAGAAGCAAACACAGGTAAATGCATCTTCTTGACAAATAGAAGATCTTTCATCTTGCCTTTCCAAATATGATAGTTACTACCAGTTAAACACACCATTTTGCTCATATTTGCCTCCATCATTCAAAACGACAATCAACAATAACCAATGCTCTGATACCACTTTGTTGGGAAAGACAAGGCACTAACAAAGAATGCCTGACAGGATAACAGCGGAAGAATACCCAAGTCTATACTTTCCCTTTTCGATTTGAACCAAGAGAAGACAAACAACCACAAGCAATATGATAGTAAGGCAGCAAGTAATTCAACCAAACAAATATAACAAGGCAATAATAAACCAATCACACAAGACACCAAGATTTACGTGGAAAACCCTTCGATGTGAAGAGTAAAAAACCACGGGACCAAAAGCTCCACTATAATCACCAAGAGTTACAATATTGTTCTCCAAAATTGGCCACAAAACAAGTGCCAAACAACGAGCAACAACAAAATAAGATTGCACCAAATCTAGAGAATTAAAGGAGCAAAATCACCAATTTCGCAGCTACTGTTCACGACAGCAAAACTGAAGCTGCAGGCCACCAAATCCAACTCTGTCAGTTCCTAATCAAAGATTGAGATGAAGATAATATGCTGTCCAAAAATCAGCTCAATCGGACAAGAAACGAAGCGGGAATCGCAATTTGAAGTTGGCTGTTAGGGCTGAATTTTGACTGCGAAAACTGCTCTCTTTCTCTCTTTTTGGCTGCTGAAAAAACTCTCTGTGTATATGAAAATAAGACCTAAATAGGCTTATATTTGCCTCATAAGAATGGGCCTATGGGCAAAAATGGGTTGGTCCAAATTGGACTTTTATTTATCCACATAGGAAGGGAAAAAGGCCCATAACCCAACAATTCTCCCCCTCACGACTATGTGGAGGAGACCGCCATCCCGGCGACCATGCAACAATCTTCAAACTTCCCTCTTGGCAAAGCTTTAGTCATCATATCGGAACCATTGTCATTTGTATGAATCTTTTCAAGCTCAAGCAACTTAGAATCCAACACATCTCGAATCCAATGGTATCTCACATCAATGTGTTTAGACCGACCATGGAACGTAGAATTCTTGCCAAGATGTATAGCACTTTGACTGTCACAATAAAGCACATACCTCTCTTGAGCACAACCAAGTTCCCCCAAGAATCTCTTCATCCAAAGCAATTCTTTACAAGCTTCAACGACAGCAATAAGCTCAGCTTCTGTAGTAGATAGAGCAACACATTTTTGCAACCTAGATTGCCAAGACACAGCTCCCCCTGCAAAAGTAACCAAGTACCCTGAAGTAGACTTGCGAGTATCAACATCACCAGCCATGTCTGAATCAGTATAACCACAAAGAATAGGCTTCCCTGTACCAAAACACAAACTCAGACTAGAAGTGCCACAGAGATATCTCATAACCCACTTCACAGCATTCCAATGTTCTCTTCCCGGATTAGAAAGAAAACGGCTAACAACTCCAACAGCGTGAGCAATATCCGGTCTTGTACAAACCATCGCATACATCAAACTACCAACAGCTGAAGCATAAGGAACTTTCTTCATATCTTCCTTCTCATCATCACTAGAAGGACACTGTTTCGTGCTCAATTTGAAGTGCATAGCTAAAGGTGTACTGACAACCTTAGCTTTGTCCATGCTGAATCTGCGAAGTACTTTCTGAATGTACTTCTCTTGTGATAATACCAATTTCTTGGCCTTTCTATCACGGACAATCTGCATGCCAAGAATCTGCCTTGCTGGTCCTAAGTCTTTCATAGCAAAAGACTTACTCAACTCTTGCTTCAACTTCTGAATCCTGCAAGTATTATGACCAACAACAAGCATGTCATCAACATAAAGCAACACAATAATAAAGTCACCATCAGAGAACTTTTGCACAAAAACACAATGGTCTGAAGAAGTCTTCTTGAAGCCCTGCTGACTCATAAAAGAACCAAACTTCCTGTACCACTGCCTGGGAGCTTGTTTCAAACCATACAAGCTCTTCTTCAATTTGCAAACATAATTCTCTTTACCCTTGACTTCAAAACCTTCCGGTTGCTCCATATAAATTTCTTCATCTAAGTCACCATGGAGGAAAGCAGTTTTAACATCCATTTGCTCAACCTCTAAATCTAGACTTGCAGCCAAGCCTAGAACCACACGAATGGATGACATCTTCACAACTGGAGAGAATATCTCATCAAAATCAACTCCCCTTTTCTGATTAAATCCCTTGACAACTAATCTAGCTTTGTACCGTGGAACTGGATTACCATCTTCATGTTTCACCCGAAAAACCCACCTGTTTTTCAAAGCTTTTCTGTCTTTAGGTAACTTAACCAAATCAAAGGTATGATTATCATGCAAGGATTTAATCTCATCTTCCATAGCATCAAACCACCTTTCTTTTTCTTCACTTTCCATGGCCTCATCAAGACTCTCAGGTTCTCCCCCGTCAGTCAAGAGTACATACTCATTGGGAGAATAACGAGATGAAGGAATTCTCTCTCTACTAGATCGTCTGAGAGAACTCTCTGGAGCATCTATAATTGGTTGTTGGACAACCACATCATCTTGCACTGGAGCATCAACAACATCATGCCGGTCATTCTGAACATGATCACCATCTTCATTATCAACTTGATTTTCATCATTATGAAGATTTTCTTCCGGTGCAATAGTCAAAGGAACTGGATCAACATCAACTAAGCTCTCACTACTCTGAAAATCAGCCTTGTCAGCTTTGTCAAAATCTTCAATTGTTTGGTCTTCAAAGAACACAACATCACGGCTTCTAACAAGTTTCTTCTCAACAGGATCATAGAAACGATAGCCAAATTCATCTTGACCATAACCAATGAAGATACACTGCCTAGTTTTAACATCCAACTTTGACCTTTCATCCTTAGGAACATGTACAAAGGCTTTACACCCAAAGACTCTAAGATGATCATAAGAAACATTCTTACCAGTCCAAACTCTGTCAGGGACATCACCATCTAAAGCAACAGCAGGAGATAAATTGATAACATAAGCAGCAGTATTAAGTGCTTCTGCCCAAAAGGAATCTGACAGCTTAGCATCTGAAAGCATACATCTAACCCTCTCAACTAGAGTTCTGTTCATCCTCTCTGCTAAACCATTTAACTGAGGAGTCTTTGGAGGAGTTTTCTGATGCCTAATACCCTGCTCTCTGCAATATCTATCAAAAGGACCAATATACTCACCACCATTATCTGAGCGGATGCATTTCAATGTCTTCCCTGTTTGTCTTTCAACCAAGGCCTGAAAACTCTTGAACACATCAAGTACTTGATCCTTGGACTTCAAAGGAAATACCCAGAGTTTGCGAGAATGATCATCAATAAAAGTCACAAAGTAAAGTGCACCACCATGAGATCTTACCTTAAAAGGACCACACAAATCAGAATGTACCAACTCCAGCAAATCAAGCTTTCTTGAAGGCGGATGACTCTGAAAAGAAACTCTTTTCTGTTTACCGGCTAAGCAATGAACACATTTCTTCAACTTTGCTTGTTTCACTCCAGAAAGCAAATTTTTCTTAGCCAAACTATCAATCCCCTTCTCGCTCATATGACTCAGCCTTCTATGCCATAACTCTGATGAAGTATCATTCTCCACCAAATTTACCGAGTCTCTGGACATGGAGCCCTGAAATACATACAAGTTAGACAACTTGTCACCACGGGCCACAACCATCAAACCTCTAGTAAGCTTCCACTGGCCAACACCAAGTGTATTAACATAACCCTCATCATCAAGATATCCCACAGAAATCAAATTCAAGCGAACATCTGGAGCATGCTTGACATTATTGAGAACTAGTTTGGAACCATTGTTACTTTCCAAACAAACTGTCCCAATGCCAATAACTTCAACTTCATGATTATTGCCCATTTTCAACGTTCCAAAATTACCTGGAGTATAAGAAGAAAATAATTCCTTCTTTGGCGTGACATGAGAAGTAGCACCAGAATCCACAAACCAGCTAGACTCATCACGAACAAGATTAATGGCATTTGCATCACAAGAAACAAGAAGATCATCATTAGCAACAACAGCAACACGATTTTCATTATCGCCTTCTCTCTTTTGTTGTCTCATATCTCTCTTGTGCTTGTAACAATATTTCATGATATGCCCATTCTTGTGGCAATAGTCACATGTAATATTCTTGTATTTAGACTTTGACTTGCTTCTACTTTTACCTCTATCATTCTGACCTCTGGACTTGTTTCTCCCCCTATCTTCAGTAACCAAAACATCGGAGTGTGAAGCTGAAGAAGATGAGGCTTGAGATCTTCTTCTCATTTCTTCATTCAAGACACCACTCTTAGTATATTCCATGGTTACAACACCACTGGGAGCAGAATTAGTCAAAGAAACTCGAAGAGTTTCCCAAGAGTCTGGCAGAGTATTAAGAAGCCAAAGTCCCTGTATCTCATCATCAAACTTTACACCCATTCCGGACAGCTGGTCAAGAACACCCTGAAAATCATTAATATGATCAGAAATAGGAGTGCCCTCTTTATACCTGATATTCATTAGTTGTTTCAATAGGAACAACTTGTTGTTGCCAGTCTTCGAAGCATAAAGTGTCTCGAGCTTGTCCCACAAACTTTTGGCATGTGTCTCATTCACAATATGATTTCTAACATTATCTTCAACCCATTGTCTAATATAGCCACAAACCTGCAGATGCTCAAATTCCCATTCTTCATCATTCAAAGACTGAGGCTTATTAGAAGCAAACACAGGTAAATGCATCTTCTTGACAAATAGAAGATCTTTCATCTTGCCTTTCCAAATATGATAGTTACTACCATTTAAACACACCATTTTGCTCATATTTGCCTCCATCATTCAAAACGACAATCAACAATAACCAATGCTCTGATACCACTTTGTTGGGAAAGACAAGGCACTAACAAAGAATGCCTGACAGGATAACAGCGGAAGAATACCCAAGTCTATACTTTCCCTTTTCGATTTGAACCAAGAGAAGACAAACAACCACAAGCAATATGATAGTAAGGCAGCAAGTAATTCAACCAAACAAATATAACAAGACAATAATAAACCAATCACACAAGACACCAAGATTTACGTGGAAAACCCTTCGATGTGAAGAGTAAAAAACCACGGGACCAAAAGCTCCACTATAATCACCAAGAGTTACAATATTGTTCTCCAAAATTGGCCACAAAACAAGTTCCAAACAACGAGCAACAACAAAATAAGATTGCACCAAATCTAGAGAAATAAAGGAGCAAAATCACCAATTTCGCAGCTACTGTTCACGACAGCAAAACTGAAGCTGCAGGCCACCAAATCCAACTCTGTCAGTTCCTAATCAAAGATTGAGATGAAGATAATATGCTGTCCAAAAATCAGCTCAATCGGACAAGAAACGAAGCGGAAATCGCAATTTGAAGTTGGCTGTTAGGGCTGAATTTTTGACTGCGAAAAACTGCTCTCTTTCTCTCTTTTGGCTGCTGAAAAACTCTTTGTATGTCTGAAAATAAGACCTAAATAGGCTTATATTTGCCTCATAAGAATGGGCCTATGGGCAAAAATGGGTTGGTCCAAATTGGACTTTTATTTATCCACATAGGAAGGGAAAAAGGTCCATAACCCAACATAATCTTCAATGTACTCTTCATTTGATGTCAAAATAAATAAAAACTGATGCAATGTTGATATTTTCTTCGTTGTTTTAGATGATTCTCTTGGCATTCACTCTTGCCAAATAAAGATGCAGTTGATGTTGAGGGATAAATATTTCCCTTGAGATGCACGATTCATTCTCTGGCAGTACATGATTTCTCACGGGGCATGAATATCTTCCCGTGATGCATAAATTTCTGTGAGGTATGAAATCTTCTCGCGGTGCATAACTTTCTGCGAGGTATGAATATCTTCTCGGGATGCTCGAATATTAACTCGCGATGCATGATCTTTCACGATGCATGAATATTGACTCGCGATGCATGATTTCTGTGAGGTATTAATATCTTCTCGTGATGCATAACTTTTTGCGAGGTATGAAATCTTCTGGCGATGCATATCTTTTTGTGAGGTATGAAATATTCTCGCGATGCATACCTTTCTGCGAGGCATGAACGTCTTCTCGCGATGCATGAATATTGACTCGCGATGCATGATCTTCCATAATGCATGGATATTGACTCGCGATGCATAAATGTTGACTCACGATGCATGGATATTGACTTGCGATGCATGACCTTCCGCGATGCATGGATATTGAATCGAGATGTCATCCCTGGTACCAAATGAAGACAGTGCTTCAATTGAGCAACATAGTGATCTTTAGGGTGCCTTCTGGATAATGACATCAACTCGAGTAACGATAATAGTAAAATGACTTCCAGATAGTATATCGTCTTGATCAAAAATAAAATAAATGCCCCCTCCGGGTAATGTACAATATCATAGCTAACATTATGATGCAGAAGACGCCCTTTACAAAAACCGTAAACTCTTTCTTGAGATTTTCGCTTCATTCACCTTCGAATCTAGCTGGACGTTCCTTATAGACTTCATATTGTTGGAAATTGACTGAAATAAACCATTCATACTCTCCAGTCTCTGGTATAAGTAGTATGAAATAATTCTTGCGTCTACAGGAACACCGTTAAATTTTGGGAGAACTTTCTCCTCCCTTGACTTCTCCATATTCATCGATCGGAGGAATTTGCTGATATCAAAGCAAAGCTATAAAATTCCATCCACAAAAAAATTGTTAGTTTTAAAACGAACTGGTCTATGTCGATTTCTTCAGTTGCCTGCTCCTTCTCCTGCTATCTCCGATTGATTTTCCTAATCTCCCCACTCTATATAGATAAGACAAAAATTTTTATGCCAAAACAAATGAAAGACAAACGGAAAAACTTTTAGGAAGATAAATTTTTAGAGGTAGTATTTTGAAAAGGGTCACTACTAAATGTCACGTCACATCAGGCTTAGCGAACTTCTTTGTGCCTGATGCTTGGAGGTATATCTGATTATTCGCTGGAAGTATTTCCAAAACCACTTTAGACTTGTAGATAAACCCATGCTGAAATTTTGAGGTCATCCTCAAAATTTTTGTCTTAGTTAACCGTCTTGCTTATCTTTCAACTGTAACTGTGTAGATCGCAGAATTTTTGAGATCTTCTCAAAAATTCTGTCTCATTTGCAAATCTCGAAATATCTACAGTTTTGACTTGTTGAGGAAGAATTTTCTTCTCGTGAATTTTTGAGTCCCTCTCAAAAATTCTGTCCCAGTTTCTATTGTAAAGAGGAATAAAAAACTTATGGGAGATATGATCGAACGTAGTTCCCCCTCAAAGGCTAACAATAATAAAAATTACAAAGAAACCACCGAGGCCGACATAAGCCACCTACGTATCTCATTCTTGAGAATTCAGGTCAAACGTAGTTCAAATACAAATAAATATTAAATGGATAAATGAGGTGACCGAGGCCGACAAAGGCCGCATACGTATCTCATTCTTGAGAATTTAGGTCAGACGTAGTTCCTTACAAGAGGGGTAAAACTTTGAACAATACAATTACAAGAAAAATAGAGCGATTACAAGGAAATAATAGAAATACCAATTGAAGTTCATGCATAGTATCTCTTGACAGCATCTGAGTTGATCGGTTTCGGCCATGGGTGCCATCCATCTCCGACAGGACCAAAGCACCTCCAGATAGTATTTTACGAACCATGTAAGGACCTTTCCAATTTGGTGCAAATTTTCCTTTGTACTCATCTTGATAAGGAAAAATGCGCTTAAGTACCAAACTGACCGATTTCAAAATTTCTGTCTCTTACTCTCTTGTGGAAAGTAGGAATCATTCTCTGTTGATACAGTTGACCATGAAAAATGGCAACCATTCTCTTTTGGTCAATCAAAATTAACTGATCAATTCTCTTTCTAACCCATTCAGCATTACACAGCTCTTCTTCTTGGATAATTCTCAAAGACGGTATCTCAACTTCAGCCGGTATGATTGCTTATGTTCCGTATACTAGAGGATATGGCATATCTCCAGTCGACGTTCTGACAGTCATCCGATAACCCAATAAAGCATATGGAAACATCTCATGCCAGCGTCGGTGATTGTCAACCATTTTCCTCATAATCTTCTTGATGTTCTTATTGGCAGCCTCTATAGTTTCGTTCATTTTTGGGCGATAAGCAGTCGAGTTTCAGTGAGTAATCTTGAATTTCTCACATATAACTCTCATCAAGTGATTTTTAAGACTCACACCATTATCAATAATGATAGATTCTGGTACTCCAAACCTGCATATCAGATTGTTGCGAACAAAATCGGCCACAACTTTCTTGGTTACCGACTTGTAAGAAGCTGCTTCCACCCACTTGGTGAAATAATTAATGGCAACCAAAATAATATGTGTCTATTAGAAGCGGCTGGCTCTATCGGACCAATGAAATCCATACCCCAAGCTACAAATGGTCAAGGTGAAGTCATAACATTAAGTTCGTGAGGTGGAACTCGGATCAAATCACCGCGCACTTGATATTTATGACATTTCTGCACAAACTTGAAACAATCATTTTCCATAGTAATCCTGAAATAACTGGCTCGAAGGATCTTTCTTGTTAAAGTGAGCCCATTCATATGCGTGCCACAAACTTCGGCATGTATCTGTTCAATAAGATTTGCGACTTCAAAAGCATCGACGCATCTGAGGAGACCTAAATCTGGAGTCCTCCTATACAGGATTTCTCCACTTAGAAAGAAATTAAGAGCCATACGGTGTATCGACTTCTTTTGGTTGGATGTGGCATCTTCAGGATAACTCCCGGTCTCTAAGTACCTCTTTATATCAAAATACCATGGCAAACTATCTGGTTCTGCTTCAACATGTGAACAATGGACCGGATGTTCTTTCAACTCTATATCTAGAGGATCGATATAATCAGTATCTAGATTCTTAATCATAGTAGCAATGGTGGCGAGAGAATCAGCCAACTCATTATGTATTCTGGGAGTATGTTCGAACTCGATCTTGCAAAATCTTTTGCACAAGTTCTGTACATATTGTACGTAAGGTATAATCTTCGGGTTCTTCACGGACAATTCTCCCTAAACCTGATGAATCAACAAATCTGAGTCTCCAATAACCAATAGCTCGTGGACATTCATGTCAATGGCCATTTTGAAACCGAGGATACAAGCTTCATATTCGGCCATGTTGTTCGTGCAATTAAATCGGAGATTAGCTGCCATGGGATAGTGCTGACCAAACTCTGAAACTAGGACCGCTCCAATACCTTTTCCTTGGTGATTTGCCGCTTCATAAAAGAATAGTTTCCATCCAGGATATGCTTCAGAAATATCTTCACCCACAAATGACACTTCTTCATCGTGAAAATTAGTCTTAGCGGCTCATATTTTTCGTCGATTGGATTTTCTGCAAGATGATCAGCCAAGGCCTGTGCCTTTATCGCCTTCTAGGTCACATACACAATATCAAATTTGCTCAACAACATTTTCCATTTATCTAACTTTCCGGTCGGCATCGCCTTCAAGAAGATATACTTCAGCGGGACCATTCTGGAAATAAGATATGTCATGTATGAAGACAGATAATGTCTTAACTTCTGAGCAAGCCAAGCCAAAGCACAAAACATTCTCTCCAATAGAGTATAACGAGACTCGTATGGAGTAAACTTCTTGCTTATATAATAAATGGCTCGCTCCTTCTTCCATGTTTTGTAATGCTGCCCAAGCACGCCTCCAAATGTGCTATCTAAGACGGAAAAATATTGCTACAAAGGGCTCCCTTCTCGTGGAGGAACCTATTTGGTGGATTTGACAAATAGCTCTTGATAGCGTCGAAAGCAATCTGGCACTCTTCCGTCCACTTTGTCTGAGCGTCCTTCTTCGACAACTTTAAAATGGGTTTAGACACCACAGTTGACTGAGCGATGAATCGAGTGATGTAGTTCAATATCCCCAAGAAACTCATCACCTCTTTTCTTGTTTTTGGTGGAGGAAACTCTTGAATTGCTTTAATGTTAGAAGGATCAAGTTCAATACCCCTTCTGCTGACTATAAATCCCAACAACTTGCCGGCTGGAACTCCAAAAGTGCATTTGGCGGGATTTAACTTTAAGTTGTAATGACGTAAACCATTAAAGAACTTCTTCAAATGAGTCAAGTGGTCCGAACTCTCGCGGGATTTGATTATGACATCATCAACATACACTTCGATTTCCTTATGAATCATATCATGAAATATAGTCGTCATAGCCCTCATATAAGTGGCACCATCATTCTTGAGACCAAATGGCATTACCCTGTAATGATACACACCCCAAGGTGTAATAAATGGTGTCTTTTCTGCATCTTCTTTATCCATCAGAATCTGATGATAACCTGCATAACAATCCACATCTCCTGCTTAGGACAATTATCGATTAAAATATGAATGTTCGGCAATGGAAAGTTATCCTTTGGGATAGCTTTGTTGAGATCCCTGTATTGGACGCAAATTCTAATTTTTCCATCCTTTTTGGCGACCGGAACAACGTAAGACAATCAAGTCGGGTATTGAGTCCCTTCTACCATCTGAGACTTGATCTGTTTTGTAATCTCCTCTTTAATTTTTAGACTCAACTCGGGCTTGCACTTCCGAGCCTTTTGCTTCACCGGATCGAACCCCGAATTAATCGGCAGTCTTTCATATACAACATCGGTACTGAGCCCTTGCATGTAATCGACTTCCCAAACGAACACATCAATATATGCAGCAAGCAAATGAATTATATCATTCCTCTGAGTTTCATTCAAGTGAACGCTAATTTTTGGCCTCTTTAATACAATCGCTAATTTTTGGCCTCTTTAACACACTCTTGGTCTCCCAGATTTACAATTTCAGTTTCCTCTAGATTTGGCTTATGCTGGTTTTCAAACTTTAGAGATTCTTTAGAAACATATGTTGGTACCTCACTTTCTTCCTCGTTTCCATCAACCTCGTCATCACCTGCCTCATTTTATTTGTTCATCTCGTGACATGACACGACATTGGCAGGTTTAAAACTTACATTACTGAAATCATAAATAAACAAAGTTAGGAAAGCAAAGTATAACAGATGAATAAATAAACACATTTTAAAATAAAAGAGGATTTCTTTCAACTTGGAAAAAACAGTGCAAACTTTGGTCATGGCATAGGGCCATGTTGCCTTTTTAAACATCATGATGGAAAATTAAAAATTCAAACAGTTAAGAAAAATGCAAAATGGTGGATCTAGGGCCTCTTCCAGACTACCACCTATTTAAATATGCATAAAATGAAGCCCTTCTACCAAGGAGTTCGGGGGATCAGGATGGGCATGGAAGAACAGTTCTGCAGCATGTCTCCTGGCTCAGCATCACGGAATCCTGTCAGCTCGACCTCTTCTTCAATGATAGCATCAATCTTTTCAAAAAGGCCACAGATTCCTTCCTCAAGGTTCTCCTGCTCGGCATATTCACGAACTGGGAAGGATTGATATATATGAGGGATTGTCTTGGCCAATGCTTGATCCTTCTTCTTCTTTGTCTTATCATCATCATCTGTGGTGACGTACCCCAATCCATACCTTTCCCCTTTGACAGGAACTTTAATGGACTCAACAATTCCTTAGGAATTCCTTCCCAATTTGAAACCTGGTTCAAATCCACTTTGCAACATCACAGTAGCAATCATATTATACACAGAAGGCATGAGAGGCTGTGGGGATAAGTCTTCACCGGTGGCATTTACCAGCTCCACCGTGTAGAAATCAGTACCTCGAGACACTTCATCGATAATCGGCGCCTGTCTGCTAGAATGACTACCTTCGCCATGAATGACTAGCTCTTCGTTCTTCCAAACGAGTTTAATCATCTGATGCAGGGTAGAAGGCATAACTCCATCCACGTGAATAAAAGGCCTTCTTAGAAGAAGGTTGTAGTTGGTATCAATATCTAGGACTTGAAACTGTGCGCTAAACTCAGTAGGGCCCAATTGGAAAACCAGATTCACGTCTCCCAAGGTATCTCTTTGAACCCCATCGAAGGCTCTTACATTGACTTTATTTTGCTCAAGTTTTCCCAAGTCAAACTTCAACTGCCTTAGTGTCGACAACGGGCAGATGTTCAGACCAGATCCATCATCTACTAAGACGCTATTGATAACCTTTTTGCGACAGACGACAGTGATATACAGTGCCTTGTTGTGGGACTTGCCTTCAAAAGGCAACTCATTATCACAAAAGTTGATTCAATGGCCTTGAATAACCTGGTGGATCATAACGGCCACATTATCGCTTCTTGTTCAAGCGGGTACATACGTATCATCGAGAGACTTCATCAAAGCCTGACTGTGCGATTAAGAACTCATCAGTAGGGCCCATATGGAATTCTGGGCTGGAGTCTTCTCTAAATGCTTGACAATAGAATAATCTTTCGGCTACATTCTTTTCCGGAATTTCTCTGCCTCACCCTCGCTTATTGGCCTTTTAACTTGATCCTTCTTTTGACCTCCGAGAGGAAGCTCCTCAGGAGTATAACATCTTTCGGATCGGGTCATGCCTTATGCAGCAGCAGTCTCAATCACAAATTTTGGCTTGATAAGAGTTTTTGATGGCACCAAGGAAACAACCTTTGCGGGTATTAAGATAACAAACTTTCTTCTCTTTGATGCTCAAGGAATCTACAGCATTTTCCAACTCGTCATGAACGATTGGAGTTATCACTTTCATCCCAAACCAATCATCCTCTGTTCTATCATAATGACGTTGCCACCTCCATGATTCGGCAAAGGATTGATATTGACATTAGGTGCAGCTGGTTGGAGAGAAACCACCTCTTGGTCAATTAAATTCTGAATCTTGTGCTTGAGGTTGACACAGTCCTCAGTATCATGCCCAACACTGTTGGAATGATAAGTACATCTCTGATCTGGCCTATAGAATTTTGAATTGATATCCACGGGTTTGGGACCACTGGGTGGATATATCCGGCCGCAGCCAGTCGCTCGTACAACTTTGTTTGGCTTTCTGCAAGCACGATGAAATTCCTCGAAGGTTTCTTCTCGAATCGAGACCGAGGGTGATCATAACTTCCTTGTGGGAGAGGCATCTGTTGATAACCTCGATTGTTCGGACTATGAGCTTGATTTCTGGGATATGAGTGTGTCTGGTAGTTTGTCATTGGAGCTTGGTAGTTCGGGTGGGGATTTTGATATGGTAAAACTTGGACTTGATAGCAGGAGGGGGTGCTCGGTAGCTCAACTGCACGTTAGCACAGTTGGGAGCAACATCCAGGTAGGGAGATGGAATTTGGTAGGGTGGAAGATGATTTGGGTAAATGGGAGATGGATTTTGGTAATTCGGCGGTGACTTTGGTATAGTGGAGCTTGGACGTTTGGACAAGTGGAGGTAGCATTCTGATAAATTGGGGAATTATTGGGATGACTAGCTTGTGTGTAGCGAGCTTGGTTGAATATTGGGAAGGCCGAGAAAGACCTTGGGAATATGACAAGGGGTTTTTCTTTCCCCCATATGAAACAGCAGCGGTTTCTTCTCTTTTATTCTTCAACATTCCTTATGATCCGGGTGATGCAGCAACACGGGCTATCTTTCCCGTTTTCAACCCATCTTCGATAGTCTCACAGACTTTGACTATCTCGGCAAATTTTGCTCCTACGAGCAACAGGATTCGATCATAATACTCGGGCTCTTGCACCCGCATGAACACTTCAACAATTTCCTTTTCTAACATAGGGGATCTGACCCTTGCAGCTTCCTTTCTGCACCTATAAGAAAATTCTTTGTAGCTCTCGGTAGATTTCGGCTTCATCTTCTCCAAAAAATATTGATCAGGAACGATTTCGACGTTATATGCAAACCGATCGATAAAATCCTTTGCTAGAGCATTCCAGCTAGGCCATTGTCAGGTTTCATGTGAGGTGAACCATTCAAGAGCTTCTCCGCACAGGCTTCGGCTGAAGAGAAGCATTAATAGAGCTTCATCCCTACCAACTCCAACGAGCTGGTCGCAGTAGGATCTCAAATGAGCCATAGGGTTCCCCACTCCTTCGAAAGTATCAAATTATTCAGAATTTTAAACCCTTCTAGAAGGTCCAAATTTGGATGAATACATAAGTCTTCATAAGTAAGCCAGGCGATATCAGGGGTGCATTGGAGCTCTTTCATGGATTTCTGGATCTCTTCTTTTATGTCCGCAGTTGCCTCTTCTTTTGCCCTCCATTCCCTTTCCTACTCCTAATAATGGTCTAGCTCAAAACCGTGCACATCATGCTCGGCAGGGACAGGAATTTGAAAAGTGGTTTTTTTAGGTAAGGGTGGAACTACAGAGGGACTCTGGGCATTTTGAGTGGTTTGATAATTCTGTGGGTAAGTCTGAGGACTGGTATTCTGATTTAAGTGGTGGGGGGTGTTTAGGGATTGAAAGTATTTTGGTTTTGATTATGGTTTTGTTTTTGCGGTTGTGGAGAGGTTTGATGGTGGGTATTTTGAGGATGGGGTGGCATTTGGGGGTGGTTGTTTTGAGGAGGTGGTGGAGTTTGGTAGGATGCGGAAGCAAATTGGGGATTTTGGGTAGTCAGATCTATAACCGATGGATTCTGAGCAGGTGTAGATGGCTGGTTCTGGGTTGGATCCAGATTTGAAGAAGGAAAGTAGATTGTAGGTCTCCCATCAGAAGCGTTAGCAGCAAATCTTAGTGGATGCAGATCCTGTCTTCTTTGCATTTCTACCATCATCTCTGCATTCTGTTATATCAACTGCAGAATCAACTCATTCTGGTCCGCTATGGTGGGTTGAGCCACTACAACATTAGTAAGACTTACTTCTTCATTAGTATCCCCCATAACTCTCTTTCCTTTGTCTGAGCTTTATCTAGGTAAGGAATATGCGGGACCTTTTGATCTGGTGAAATAGGGATGATCTGCCAGCTTTTGATCGACACAGATCAGTTTCAAGGTACCTGAGAAGGAAAACAACTGAAACGAAGATTTGTAAGTGCATATTTAGAATACAAAATGCATAATATCACACAGAGAGCAGATAAACACACAATTTGCTTTGTTTGAGGATATCTTTATCTCACGAGCAAGGACAGAAATGCATTTTTATCAAGCAGGAGTTTGCTTGTTTTAGTTTTGACACTGTCTTAGAAAGGCTAATTCACGTTGAGCTAAGGTCTTCTTGCAGTGGCTCTTTGATGTTCGTTGAACTGGCCTTCGTATCTTCTCGTAACATGAAGGGGGAGAATGAAAATCTTTAAAGATAGGGGCCGGACCCGGGAAGGCTGCCTACGTATCTCACAAGGAGAATTTATGCCAAATGTAGTTCGAATAGGAAAGGAAACATTTTCATTCATCCATTCATTATGATTACAAGGAAATTGAAAGACAACAGTAGAGCTTTTAAAGATAAAATGATGACACATCTTAGTCACTTTCCTTCTCAATGCAGCATTAGTCTCCTCCTTTCTGACAGCCCAAGAATTGGAGGTTTGTAGACGATTTTCTCATCGTCGTCTTCCCCAGTCGCTCCAGGGTGAGCATTATCGGGAACACTGTTAGCTTCCTGCTCGTAGGCGGGGTATTTTTTGCGCATTCTTTGAAGTTTATCAATCATGTTGCTATGGAAGGATTTTTTTCTTCTTCCTCAGTGCGGCCATCCTTTCCCTCATGGAGGCGAATTCTTCCATTTCCATTGTCAGCTCCTCATCAAGTGCACGCTTTTGGCTAACAAAGCGGCGGTTTTCGATTCTATTCTCGTCTCTCTCGCTTCTCTTTCTTGCACTTTCAACCGAAGCATGTCTAACTCCTCTCGCAAGTCTTCTGTCTCCATATAAACATCTTTTTTTTCTCGTCATCTGTGATGTCATATCCTCATCCAGCATCACGGTTGCAGCTTTGTAGATTGTGGTGGCCATGTCGACTCTGAGCCCTTCCTCCTTGGCCTCTTGAATTTCCCAAGTGATCTGTTCGATCTTTCTTTGTAGTTCCTCTCCAGTGAGTTCCATCTGGATGTTCTTACCCATGTCCATAGCAGTGATTTTTGCCTTTCCTAAGATGACAGAGTAGTGTTTTAGGATTTGTGGTATGAGAGGTTTCTTTTGAGTGAGAAACTTGAGACTCGGAAATTTTGGTTGGACGTTTTTGTAATAGTAACTTATTTGTATATCTTAGTGATTTCTTGAACGGAGTGGATTTCTGATATCCTCATTCAAAGCAACGTATCACATAAAAAGTTAAAACACATATATTGCGTCCTAACCATGCATGTGACTCTTTTTATGCCAAGGGTAGGCCTAGCGATCTGAAGGATGTATTGCGCCGTTTAAAACAAATTGTTGTATCCCTCCAAAGTAAGCTTCACTAATAATCATAGAATTCATTACATAATTTTAATCAAAATGGGGGCACATTTTCGAGGAGATGAATACAATGAAAATACAGATAGAAAACAATCCCACGCAGGGGGGTTAGAAGATTGATGGCTCTGCTCCTCCTCTGGATTTCTCTACTTCTTCGCGGATGATGCACTTACTTGTTAACGCGTATGGCTCAGCGAACACAGCTTTGGAGGATGTCGGCACGACTTGTAGAATGTTCATCTCCTCATCTAGGGTCGCATCCAAACGCAGCAGGCAAGCTCTAGCATCAGCTTGCTCTTGCGACATCACATCTAAAACCCTCTGACTTTCTAACTCTCTGGACTGGTACTATTGCTCCCTCCACTGAAATTCTGGTTCTCTTGGGTTCACTACACCACAAAGATCATTCTGCAACCATGTTTTGTATTCATCGACGTACCCTGCTTCATATCTGTTTTTAGTCATACCCATTTCATGTTGACATGTCTGGACCATTCTTGGAGGATGATCTTGGTGAAAAATATTTTTCCGCTCCCACTGTAATCGACGACAAAAGAGCTAGCATCCCCTTGGACGGGTGTGATTTGTGTTTTACCAAATAATCGCATCACCCTAGCTGGGTTGTAGGGCCGCAATTCTCTAATGCCGGGAAGGATTGAAAATGGAAGTTTGTCCCCCTGTGCTGCTATCCTCTCAGACTTGATGTTCGGTAACATCCATTGTATATCTCCTTCTCTCAGATCATAAAATACCCTCGCCCACGCATCCCTGGTAGTATGAATTGGGAACCTGCGGATGCTTAGATAGAATTCGTAATTATCAAAGGGACTCGTCTTGCTTGGCTTGGCCAACTCTTGTGGCTGGGCACCGTCCCTTTTGCAGAGATCCTCAGTCATCCACCACTGAAGCAAAATGTTGCAGCCTTGGAAAAAAGGAAACCCGTTCTTGCACAAACTCAAAGATCGATAAATGTCGGCCAAAATGACCGGGGCCAAACTGCAGTATTTCTTTTCTTCTTGTTTCTTACCTACTCCTCTAAAGATGGCATACACTACCATTACTACCCGGGTGTCGATCTCTTTTCCTTCATCCTGAGGGAACACCATCGTTCCTAAAAGGCATGCGGAGAACGCAATGACTTGAGTTTGTCTCCAAGTACTGTGATCATGGAATTCGTTTGGAAATCACGAGAAATAGCTATCGTGCCCCCATCTTTAGAAGAATCTCATTAGTGGTATACTTTGGGCATCCAACCATTTCCCATTCAACAGCAATAACATGTTTTTCAATTCTTGACTAGTTGGACTATCTGGCAGAAGGATGCGATGATCGGAACATTTTTTCCTCTTGCCACATGTTCCGGTAGAGTCAAGACAATCCTTTATATCTTCTAATGTCGGTGTTATTTCGACGTCTCAAAATCAAAAAACCATATTCTTGTCATCCCAAAACCGAATGATTACCTCGATAAACGTGGGCCAAACCTTGAAGTCCATTATCGACGGTAAGTGACCCAAGTGAATTGAGATCTCTCGCTTTTGACAATCTTTGAGATTGTTCCACCATACGCGGAGAATGTATGGTGTCTTGGTGACCATATTGAAACTGAGGAATTGAGTCGACATCTACAAAAACATACAACTAGTTAGTTGCCACCCCCATGATACAACAAATAGTTAAACATGCAATACATCCTTCAGATTTATCACACGAATATGATCATCCTATCGAGCTGTGGGCTCTTTTAACTCAAGGCGGTCTTTCTAATGGGACCAACACTCTATGGGTGTTGGGTTGTCTTAAGCCAATGCGCTACTTTTTGGGATTGGTTTCGCTCTATCTTAGTTTAACTAGGAGTGGGTTGTATTTAGAGTGGAAAGGGTAACCCAAGCGGACTACTTGGGCTGGGACAGTTAACGATCGTTGACTATCAAGTAGCCAACTACACTTGTCAGGGTTCCCCTAGAAATTTTTTGGTTAATGAACGACTGCGAACCCGCATAATCTTTCTTTAGTGGAAATGAAATAATTGTCGTTTGACGGAGTTATGATATGCCATGAATGCAACAGTTCAATAAAGCGATAAATAAACAGATAAACAGTTAGCTCACATAGCCAAAACACGTTAGTTTTAAGGTTAGAATTCTCCAAATAGTCCCTAGTGGAGTCGCGATTTATGTTTAAATAGGAAAAATATTTGTTTAGAAGAATTTTTGACTTTTGAGAGTCGCCACTTAATTTATGAAGAAAAATAACGAAAACTAACGTTTCCAAAAGACTTAATCAGATAAAATCATTTGAAAACTTTAAATGGGTTCGGGGATTCCTATTCATATTTTAAGAAGGTGTTAGGCACCTAAAATATCCGCTTAATGCGGTTTTTCGGCAACTAACTTAATTTGGCTAAAAATTGATTTAACTTAAAAAATGTTTAGGATGGTAAAGAGTTAAAATACTAACTTATTATCTAAGTGAGTTATTTTCAAAATTGTTAATTTTTAAGTTGATAAAACATTTGGAGGCGTTTGCTGGGATTTGGAGCTTCCTAATATAAACTAGCGACAAACAAACCGATAAGTAATTCAAAACATGTAAAGAGAGAGAGAGGGAGAGAGAGATTTGGGTCCAAATCCGGGTTATCTGTACGCCTTGACCGGAATTTGGACCCACCTATTTTGGGTTTTCAACCCATTTTCATTTTGTATCTATCCTATGTTCTAATAAAATAATACAATAATACGAAATAAATAAAAGAGGACGACAAGGGCTTAGACCCACTACAAATAAAAATACAAAAACATGAAAATAAGGGGGGCTTCTAATCCGACTTCTTTGACTCTTCCGACTTGCTTTGGATCCTTCAACCTCGAAACATGTACGTCAATTTCGTGGATTTATCCTTCACTTTCGGCTCGACAAGAACGAGACTTGTGCCTCCTTGGCTCAGGGAAGTGCAATGAATGTGTAAAGGAAGAATGAAGGAGCGTAATGTGCTCAATCAAAGGTTCATGCAAGAAAACACAACCACCCAAAGAAACAACATTAATAAACGATCAAAGGAAAACTGAATAATATCACTCTAATAATATATTAAACCATATACACGAGATGCTAAAGCAAAAAACATACTACTCTCTAGCAATGGAGGATAGAAGGGCACAAATCAAGATAAGCTATTTTAAGAGTTCACAATATCCGTTTCCTTAAAATTGACTAAGAACAAGGCAGCAACAAACCAAATAAAATAATAACAAAGAATTTTGACACTTTCTCTTACATAAGCATGCAACAAACGGTTTGATGCATTAAGACATAGTTAACGAAGAAGAGGAACTGCCAAAATATTTACTTGACAACTTCATATGCTTTCAACTTGTTGAAATTTGTTGAAAATAAAGATAAGAAAAACGACATTTAATAGCTTCTGCATGAGGCAAAGGAGTCAATTTAACAAATATCGATTACTTGGAGAGATGTGGAGCTACAGAACTATCGGTGCTAAAATATATACGAGGTCGACTCAAAATTAATTGATAAAAGCATGCTGATAACATTCGAGACAAATTCAAACTACCCCCAAGTAAATTTAAACGAATAGAATTTGTAAAATCTTTTTGAACTATCAATGCCATCCATTAGAGATTAGAAGAGATACCAAATGCATTTAACACTCCAAAATTTCCAGGGAAATACAAATCATATATTATTATAAGTGGGAATCTCCCAACTTAAAAGTTGAATTACCATTTTGTCCTTATTTTATTCCTAAATTAAATTAAATATTAATATATAATTAATTTAATATTAAATAATCATATTTAAATACATGCATCTAGACACAATGGTTTAAATTTTAATTATTTACATACTAAGTAATAATTATATTATATTATACTAAATACTAAAAATAAGAAGGTGTAAAGTCAAACTTTGAAAGACAAAAATATTTTATAGAAAATTGTTAGAAATTATTTCATAGGAAATTGTTAGGAATTACTTTTTTAAAAAAATAAAAATAATCTATTCTTTCTCTATAATTAATGTGATTAAATGATTAAATTTGTTATCCTCTCTCTTTAGTTAGTATAAATAAATGTATTGAATTATTAGTAAAAACAATCACCTTTCCCTCTACCCCATGTCTAAGATCACTTAACTTCTAAAAATTAACTTAAACAACTCTTCCCCCTTTCATCTTATCCAATGAATCTTTAGCTATATATATGTATCATGAAAAAATAATTTTTCTTTACCACTTGCCTCGTGTTGATGTGAATCATCAGACAATTTTCAGGTACTTTTTTTTGTTTTGAAATATTAATATTTGTTGATCCTCATTAGAATGATATTTTGTATCATAAATTTTATCTTTATCATTTTAGATTGTCTTTTTTGCTACGGGAGAAAAAAAACTCTACTGCTTGTGTATTTCCTTTTACCGTATATATTGTTATAATAAAAGTCTTAATAAGGATATGAATGTTGTATTTATTCTTATCTGTTTAATTTTTTTGTATTCTTTACCGATTATACTTCTTTAATATAATCTTCTATGAAATTATGAATGTTATAAGTCTATTTTTATTAGTGCTGAAATTACTAATTTATGACATTTAGATTCGTTTTTAAATGTACTTTTATAATATTTATTTACTTTTATCTTTCCTTACTAATATAATTTCTTTAAGTAGCTACATATTTGTGTACTTACTAATATGGAGCGTAATGAGAGATTATTAAGCATAAGTCATATAGATATATTCATATTATTAGATGCTATAGTAATATAATTATTTTTCCATATTTCTTGCTTGATGGTCAATGTACTATTCGATTATTATGAATTTTATTTAATTAATAAAATATAAATTAGTAAAACTAATATTTCTAATATCGACATTATATAATAATTCAACTTTATAATAATTATATGGGACAAACGTGCAACACACGTTTCCGAAACTAGTAATAAAATAGGAGCTAAGCCGAAATAAGCAAGTAAAATGATCATCCTAACATACTTAACATCTTATACTGCTTTAGAGAGGACGGCAGACCCATTACTGTTATTTTCCAATTAATCCAATGCCAACTTGAACATATTTTCAAATAAAACTAACACACGAAAGAAAAGAAAAAAAAACTTAAACAACTAACAAACAAACAGCCATGGCCTAAAACATGAACAAACACCGAATACAAAGCTGCAAAGGGAGGCCAGGTGTACGCTTCTGGAGTCGATTGTCCTTTGGCGCTACGTGTTCCAATCTTTAGGGCACAAGGACAGAATTGCAGCCTCCTTTGCTGCAAAGCTGCGCGCGCACTGTTGTATGAATTGATGTGGAAGACGACATGGATAAAGCTGTCGCTTTTCCGTAAATCTCGTCACTTGGACATTGCAGCATTTAGAAGCTGGAAAGGTATCGTTTGGTCGTCGTTTTCTCGACTAGAACTTGTTGTTAACGTTAAAGGGATAAGGGAAAGTGGGCCGGGTCGAGGGAGAAAGAGTTGGGTTGCTGGAAAATAAAAAAAAAGGATGGGGAATCTAGATGACTGAAGCTATAGGGAATTTGATTAAATGAATAGAAAAAGTAAGACCGAATTAATATAACTAATTTACGAGCTTCTTAAAATTATGCGATACTAATTTAAATCAAAATTTAATTTATTAAAATAAGTAATAAAAATCCTTTTGACTTCACTTTCGAATATTTGCAAAACAAACTAAATATAAAACATATCTACACATAAACTATAACAAGATAAACTAATAAGTTTAACTATACTAAGGATACAAATTAACACATCACTAAAACTAATTTAAAAAGGCGTTAAGTAAAATTAAAATCTTTGTAACGATTTCGAATATTTTTTACAAAATGACTAACTATATAAAATCATATATATATATACTAAGAAAAAATATAGAAATCGACTAACGCTATTTCAAAATGATTTGGAAAACATTTTTTTTTTTGAATTTTATAAAGTCAATTATTTCAACTCATTAGGAAATTAAGAAACTCGAAAATTAATTATTGTCAGGGAGGGTCAAAAATTGGGTGTCAACACTCTCTTTTTGGCTTTGTTTGTATAACTTCATTCTATGCTGGTTCTTTTCTGTATACGTTTGTTTGAGTTGGAATTTTGCTTGATGTTTGCCCGCTGAAGTATGGATATGTATATTTAGAATTTGCTTGTTATTTGCTCGTCGGTTCTGCATTTATTTTGTTTATTTTTATTTGTTTTAAGCCGGTCTACTGATCTGCTAAATAAGTGTTTGTCCAGCCGTCGTTGTCTTTTTTCACCATATCTTTTAGTCATTATGTCTGGATCGTTGTGATATTATTCTTGAAGCATTCAGATTTGATTTCGTTTGGCTCTTGATATTTTCTTAATCTTATTTCAAATGCTGCATTACACCTATTTTTTTTTCTCCTTTCCCCCCATTTCATTACTTGGAGTTTTGTTAAAATCCCTTCTTATTCATGTCTGAAAATCATGTAAACTTCTTGCAACGTGGGATTTTAGTTATTTTTTTTTGATTAGTCGGTATTTCGCCTGAGATTTGAAGCTCTTAGCTAATTTTCTTTCCCTTTCCTCTAAGTGTCTTTTCCTTCGTTTTGCCTATCGCTGATGCCTAGGGAGTGAATTGTTGGTTCCAGTCTATATGTGTTTTCTTAGTTGCTTAAAGTATAAGAAGTTTGTCTTTGGTCTGGTGGTTGTTTCGTATTTGTGAGTGTCTGCGCAAAAATTTTGAAAACTTTTGCCCTTCGTCACGTGAATATTGGGTGAGCTGCTCGTGACTGCCATTTTTTTTTCTCGTCTTGTTCTCTTCCCGGCTATCATAAATCTGTGATAATGTGTAGTGTTGGATGTCACATCTTTCGTTCTTTCAGTTCAAGTTGAAGGAATGGGACAAGACGTCAATATTTCGACTTCAGTTAGTAGTTCATATTTGATGCCTTAAATCTGTAGTTTATTGTTTCGTGTATGTTTTTTGCTAATTTTGCACTTCCCTTAGGTCTGAGTTTCAACTGTCTTTAGTAGGCTTCGGTTTGAGTTTTCTCGCATACTCTCGCTTATGTTTTGAAGTGTATTTAAAAATGGCGTTAACTCCCCCCTTAAACGCCAGGTTGTGCTCGAGTTACTAGATTTAGGATTAATTTAATATGTTGTTTTCCTTGTGAAGCACCTTCATTGCTCTATATACTGTTGGTTCTTGATACAATCTATGCCCTCTTCTGTAATTTTTTCTCCGATTATTTTGTTTTTAAAGGAGTTGGTTCGACCTCTCAGCATGATTGTCTGGTAGTTTTAGATTCATATGGTGTTGTTTATAACATGAGACGTGATGTTGTCCAGTGTGTAGCGTCGCTCTATCGCTATTGCTCTACTTTAAAGTTTTGTTATTTCTTAATCATTTTAGCCTAACGTGAGCTTGTTTCGCCAATCCATGTGCTTATTCTCCTTTTCAAGTTCACTGTCATTATATGCGCACGTACCCAGAAATTTCCTGTGTCAAGATTGCCAATAGTCTAATTTAAGAGATTGGCACCTTTTTATCTCGTGTTAGTTTTTTTAGATATGTGTATATGAGTGTCTCATCCTTCATGCTTATTTGGAATTGTATGCTTTTCAAAATAATAAATTTGATAAGTTAAGCATAAAATCCTTGTCTTGATAGGGTGTGACTTTTCCTTATCTTCCCTATTCAGTAGTGTTGGAATGTATCAGTGGTTCCTTTGTTAGCATCGCGATTTTTAGATATGGCACTACCGATTTGTTTTGTTGTGTCTTTCAATTTTAGTCTATTCGCCTCGTAATTTGCTTATAAAAATCTGTCATGTTAGGCTTTGTTTATTAATATAAAGTTCGAAATTTCATTAGAATAAGTATATTGGCCGGCTCCACTTTGTCACTTGAATTTGGCCTATTTTATTTTAACACTCTTAAGAATGGATGGGTTATGTGGTAATTATGGTTTGTTTTGGCTGAAAGTTATTGCGATTAGTCCAATCACTGTGTAGCATGCCATTAACTTTCATTTATGAAGTCTTGTTCTATATAATTAAAGGTTTTCTGTGATCTACTTCCCTTTTGACTATTATTAAAAAAAATGTGCCATATTATTTCTCTATTTTCTTATGAACTTTTACGGGCAGTACTTATGTTCTTCTCTCTATTTTGCATGTAAATTGACCCGAGTTCATCATTAATTCTCACTTCCTCCTTCGCATTCCAAGGAAGTCATAAAGCCACATACTTTCTACTATCAGTCAGCCGGTCACTAAAAATCGACGGATAGACCTACAAGTCGGAGAGATTGGGCCGAAGAGTTCAATTTTATTTTCAGAATATTCTATATTTTTTATTTTGGGGCCTAAGCCCCTTTATCATGTTATTTTATTATTATCTTGATTAGTTTAGGACAGGTACAATCGAACGGACTAAAGGTAAAAAAATGGGTCCAAATACTGATCTAGCCGAACAGAAAGCGATTTGGACCCAACTCTCTCTCTCCTTCTTTTACTTTATTACTTATGTGTTTTGTCATTACTTGTCGTTAGTTCTAGGGTTAAAAAAAATCAAATCCCTGCAAAACGCCATAATGTTTTATCGACTTAAAATTGAATTAAGTCTAAATGGATTTTAAAAGGATAATAGATTTTTGCAAGTTAAATCTCACTTAGATAGTAAACTTATAACATCACTTTTCGAATAACTCTAAATGTTTCTTTATCTCAAAATAAGTTAAGACATTTTAGCCAAACAAGTTAGTTGTTGGATAATCATGATTAGTGAATATTTTAGGTGCCGTAAAAATCTTCCTAAAATATAAATAAGAATCCCCAAACCACCCTTTTTAAGTTTTCAAATCGATTTTCTGTTTAAGTCCTTTGAAAGCTAAGTTTTCTTGATTTTTCTTTAAAAATTAAGTGGCGACTCTAAAAACTGTCGAAAAATAATATAAAATAATATTTTTCCGAAAACGTTAAAACAATCATGTTAGACTATGACTATGTTCTTATGTGTGTAGTCTTAGAGTTGCTGCATGATTCTTCCTAATTGGTTATATGAGTCTTGTAATGGTTATATTGAAGGTTCGATAGTAGTGTCTAGGGTGACTTAAAGTTGATTGGTTGTTCTTATGTGTTACTTGAAAGATATGCTATATGTTAAAAGGTAAGAGTGAAGTATTGGTGTGTCTTGTTTTGGTAGACTTGCGTCCCTTACTTGATACCTATAGAATGTAAATATGAAATCCTTGACTTAGTATGCTAAAGCTCCTTAGTCTTGTGTTTGTGATGGACATCTAGAAGGTCAAATTATGTGAATCCCTCAACCTACTTGAGAGGTTATGATATACTTTAAGTCGAAAGCCGTCATGGTATCCTTCTTGTGTTAATCGTGGACTTAGTATTGGTTGTCTACAACGGCATGAAATCATCCTTAGGAAAATCATTGAGATATCCTCTTAACCATTGTAAGGAAACCCTAGGGGACCTCCTAGGTAAGGTGAAATGTGATTGGGCTATGAACTAGATGTGGAACCTCTTTCTGTGATTCTTTATGTGAAATACATTATGAGAACAAAGGCTAGAACTGAGTGAGTATGCTTGGGTAGTATCTCTATTTGAGATATGAGAATAGAGAACAAAGAAACCCTCGATATTCCTTACCATGTGTCCACATGGGATGTGTCCAAGTTCTACCATTGGCAAGTAGAACACCCTTCGTCGGAGTAGGTTACAACTCTGGATTTCATGCCTAGCTACCATGGTGTATGTCGGTGATTGTCTATTCTCATTATGTGGGATACCTATTAGTATTGGAGAAGTTCTATGGAGTTTAGGTAGTGGTATGGGACTCTATCTAGATATTGCTCGATTGGACTTTAAAGATATTAGTAAGTGAGTCCCTAAGTCTTCTCCAAGACCATTATGTGAATGTCCTTATGTGTTGTATGTGTCTTAAGTGAGCTAATGTAAGAAATGACTTACGTTAGAAAGTATGTTATTGAATAAGTACCTAGTCTAGAGTAACATCAAGGATTTCCTAGGTAAAGTGTGAAGGGGGCATAAAGGATGATCTCTTCACGTCTTATCTAGGGAAGTCTTAAGAATGACTCTAGATAGGAAGGTTGATTAATGAGTTGAGAATGATATTATCTTAGGTATTCTAAAGGATATCTTAAGTGTATGTGAAGGAATTGTATGGGTGGTCGCTTCATAACTAACTCAAGTGAGCCTTAGAATCACCTTTCGTAGGAGGATCTCATGTTATGTATTTTTGTGTATTGTAAGTGTCTTTATCTCATTATCGGTATTCCTAAGGATCATTTAGTTGTTCTTACATAGGGTGTATGGGTGGTATCTATTTGTCTCACTTAAGTGACTCTTAGGATAGCTTTTAGTGAGAGGGTTGCATGCTAAATGGGTTCACTTTGAAGTTTGAGTTAGTTCACTGTCAATTAGCAAGGTTTACTGTAATGTTTCTTAAAATATGGTAAAATGCTTATGTGATGTTTTATGTGTTTCTAAGATGTTAAATGTTGTTCTTATGCTTATTCTATGATGTTTTAATCAAAAACAGAATATTTCCATTAAATGTCTGTTTTCATGATTTTATGCATTATGTCATACTTAGTACATGTGTTTGTACTAATTCCATACTTTTATCTATATCTAGAGTGATTCATAGATGAAGGTTCATTTGGGGGCAAAGCTTGGATTATAGAATCTTCCAATCAAGTTTGAAGTATGTCCTCATTTGACTTGAGGGCATCACTATCTTAGAGTTCTTTTATTAAAGCATTGTAATACACTTAGTAGTATTGTATTTCAATTGTATGGGACGTGTCACAAGTATATTTCGAGTCTAAGATTTGATTACAAGAGACTTAGTATTTCCTTTGGTTTTATATGAAGGATATTTTGAAAGACTATTCGAATGTTGTGAAAAGTTTTAATGTCGCACTAATTTTCATACATGTATATGCGATGAATGATACGAAAGGTCTTGTACAAGACCTCTGAGAGGTCAAGTACGCTTTGTCGCAATCTAAGAATATCCTAACTTCTAGGTTATGCATGCTGGTCATGACAGTATCCCTTGCCTCGAATAGATAATCATTTTTACCAATTTCAAGGTGCATCAGTTTTCTCAAAGATTGATCTATGGCATTCAACCATCAGTTAGAAATTAGGCTTGAGGATGTTCCCAAGACAGCATTTAGAATCCGCTATGGGTACTATAATTTTCTAGTTATGTCTTTTTGCTTTACTAATACGTCTGCCACTTGATGAGGTTTTCAAACTATAGTATTTATTGATGATATTTTGGTCTACTTAAAAAGTGAGGAAGAGCATGTTGACCATCGTCGTATTGTTCTGGGTATTCTTGGAAAACAAAGGTTGTATGCTAAATTTTCTATGTGTGAATTTTGGTTGAATTCGGTTACCTTTTCGGGGCATATCGTTTCAAAGAAGGGGAATAGGTAGTCCCTAAAAGATTGAGGCGGTTAAGAATTGGTTTTGGCCTAACTCCGTGACAAAATTTAGAAGTTTTGTGGGGCTTGCTAGCTACTATTATCAATCTGTGAAGAACTTTCCTTCTATTTCAACTCACTGAACAAATATGACCAAAAAGGGATACCATTTGAATATACTAAAAAGTGCGAGAATAGCTTTTAAAAGCTCAAGACTCTCTTGACCACCGCACCTATCCTAGCATTACCGATGGAAGGTAAAGATTTTATAGTTTATTATGATACTTCACATTTTGTTTTGCGTGTTTTGTTGATGCAGAAGAAGAATTTTATAGCTTATGCCTCACGTCAGATGAAGGTACGTGAGAGGCATTATCCAACACATGATTTGGAGTTGGTAGCGGTAGTGTATGCTCTTAAGATCTGGCTGCATTACCTCTACAGTGTTAAGTATGAGGTGTTTTTTATTATCGTAGTTTGCAGTATGCGTTCACTCAAAATGCTAAATTTGAGATAACGAAGGTAGATAGATTTACTCAAGGATTATGATGTCACAATTCAAAACCATCCGGGTAAGACTAATGTAGTGGCAGATGCTTTGAGTCGAAAGACGATAAGTATGTGTAGTTTAGCTTGCTTGAGTGTAACTACATGATTCTTGGCTAAGGACATTCAGACCTTGGAGTCTAAATTCAACTAATTGGGCATATACGGTCCGTGGACTCATCCATGATTTTTCATATATGTCAGTCGATTGCTTTAGAGGATAGTTGGGGTCTTGACCTGCGGAGTGATCGATGGTATGTAGACTGATCCATGATCTGTCGTGTCAATCCATCGGTTGACTTTAGAGGATGGGTTCTGGGTGGAGGGGGTCCTGCGGGTATCTACCTACAAATTTATCATTGGTCCATAGACTAATCAATGATATGTCATGTCAGTTTGTCGATCAACATATGAAGATGGGTTCTGGGAGGGGGTTGCAGGTGGTGAACCATAGACCACCAGAATTGATTGTGGGTTGCACCTGCAACTTCTGAAAAAATCATATTTTGGTAGTTTTAGCATGCGGGTTATTACATTATCTCCCCTTGGGAAATTCGTCCTCGAATAAAGACTTAACTAGCTGGAGATAGGGGGAAGGAGCTGCAAACCCTACCAGTAAACAGTGGAAACTTATTTCTGACTAAACTATGTTGCAAGAACATACAAATATGCTAAAAATGAAATTATAAACGGAAGGGAAATGATACTAAGAATGAATCTATGCATGAATGACTGAAAAACTTGAGAGGAACTATAACCTCAAGCTAGAATGGAATCGGAAGAGATGAGGATACACGGCCTTTGTGGATGCTTCTGCTTCCCAAGTAGCTCCCTCTACGGACTGACTCCTTCAAAAAATGTTAACTTAAGCGACTTCTTTGTTTTTCAACCTTCAAAATCGACGATCAAGGATTTCAATTGGAACTTCTTCATAAGTGAGACTATCATTCACAACCACACTTTCTAAAGGTACAATAGATAATGGATCACCCACACACTTTTTCAACTATGTAAAAATTGGATGCAGTATTGTTGGTTATGTTGGCAACTCTAACTCTAAGACACTTTACCAAATCTTTTCAAAATTTTCTAAGGGACTACATATGTAGGACTAAGCTTCCCTTTCTTGCCAAATATTATCCCCCTTTCATAGGTGAAACTTTCAAGAAAACTCAATCATCAACATGGAACTCTGGTTCCTTGCTCCTTACATAGACATAGGACTTGTGGCGACTCTGGGTTGTATTTAGTCTATATCTAATGAGTTTCACTTTCTCCATAGAATCATCAACTGGATTTGGCTAGGTTTGTTTCACATACTTCAAACCAACCAACTGGAGATCTACATCTACCCATATACAATGTCTTATAATGGGACATATGAATACTCAATGGTAGCTATTATTGTAGGCAAACTTTATAAGAGGAAGTTGATCATCCAAACTACCCTTGAAATTGATCACGCAAGCTCACAACATGTCTTCTAAGGTTTGATGGTACTCTCTTCCTGACCATCCATTTGTGGATGAAAATTTGTATAAAGGTTAACCTGAGTACCAAGACTTCTCTAAAAATGTCTTCTAGAAATGAGAGGTAAATTGAGGACCTCTATATGAAATGATAGACAAAGCAACCCATGAAACGTTTCTATCTAATGAATGTAAATCTTGGCGTAGTCCTCTGTCGAAATTGTAAAGTTAACATCCAAAAAGCTTGCAGACTTAGTAACTATGAGGTAAACCTGTAATGAAGTCCATGTTGATCACTTTCCACTTCAACATAGGAATGTTGATCTCTTGTGTCATACCTCCTGGTTTCTGATGTTCTGCCTTTACTTGCTGGCAATTAGGGCACTTTTGCACAAAAGGGATAGAGGAGTATAAAATGGGACGGAGAGAGTAAATTTTTTTTATGTTCCTCAGTTCTTGTAGAGACTATATTTCATTTCAAATGAATTTCTAAATTTTATAATTGTTCTATAATTTTTGGACCTTTATAAAAAAAATTCACTATTTATTGTCCTGATAAAATTAGATTTTGAGGCACATGCGTTCACTAAATTAGAGACAAGTGGGATTGGGACACTATATATATCCTTTATTTTCCCGCATTAAAGATAAAGCTTTTTATTTTCTTCTATACAAGAGGTCACTGAGATAAGATTTGTTGTAATGCTGAAGTAACCTTTTGTTCAGTCACATATTTCAAGCTATGATGGTCATTTTGAATCACAAAATGCTTGAACTGAAGGTAGGGCCTCAATTTGTCCACAACATTTAGCAAGGCCATGTATTCCTTTTCATAGATAGATTTTCCCTTGTGCTTAGGTTCTAGTGCTTTACATAAATAAGCTATTGGTCTTCCTTCCTGCATAAGGACAACACAAATAATATTATGACTAGAATTAGTCTCTACAATGAAATCCTTGGTAAAATCTGGTAAAACCAATATTGGTGTTGAGAACATAGCAGACTCGAGAGTTGCAAATCTAAATCAGCTTCATCATTCTGTTTGAAAGCATCCCATTTGAGTAGATCAGTGAGAGGCCTGTAAATTGTACCACAACCAGCTACATAGTTCCTGTAATACCCTCTCAAACCCATGAACCCTCTATGACCCTTCAAGGACTTAGGAGTAGGCTAGTCCACCATTGCCTGGATTTTAGCGTATAAGTAGTCACTCCTTCTCCAGTAATAACATGACCTAGATACTAAACCTTAGGTTGTCCAAAAGAACATTTATATCTTTTAACATACAAAGAGTTGTCCCTCAAGGTATCAAAACCAGCAACTAAGTACTCAACATGCTCTTCCAATGACACATAGTAAATAGGTGTATTATCAAAAATATATTGGGACAAATCTTTTGAAGAAAGGTTGAAAAGCCTGGTTCAATAAAGCCTAAAATGATGCAGGACCATTGGTTAACCCAAACGGCACCACCTTATATTCACAGTGACCAATATGAGTCCTAAAGGCAGTTTTATGGATATCATCGACATTCATCCTAATCTTATGATAACCAGCTCTAAGGTCCACTTTGGAGAAGATCACAGAACAATGGAATTCATCTAGTAGATAATCTACTATAGGTATAAGAAATTTTTCCTTTATGGTGATTTCATTTAGTCTCCTATAGTCTACATAGAATCTCCAGGAACCATCCTTCTTGTTGACTAAAAGTGTCGACGATGAGAACGGAGATTGACTAGGTTGGACAATTCCCTGTTAAGCATTTCAGTAACTTTATTCTCCAAGTCATTCATTTTGCAATAGTTGTACCAATAAAGTTTCAAGCACATTGGTACCACATCTAGTTTCAAAGAGATGTCATGATCAAATGCCCTGATAGGAGGTAGTGACTTTGGCTCCTCAAACACTTCTAAATACCTGTCTAGAACGTCATTAATAGTCTTATCCACCACTTCGTGATTACTTTGGACCCTTGTGCTTAACATAAACAAATGAGAAATAAGAGCATTACCCCCTTTCAAATTTTGTTCATGGAACCACTATGTATCATGTTTAACCTATCCTCTTCAGTTATGCCCTTCAAGATTAGTCTATTGCCCTTCTTGCCAATAGTGACACATTTTTCCTGTATAATCCAACTTGGTTGTGTTGTACTTTTTATCAAGAAATTTCCCAAAACAAGGTCACATCCACCTAGAGGGATGATAAACAGATCCTCTTGGAAGGACCCTCCTTGCATTTTCCACTTAAGCCCTTGGCAATGAGATGTGCACATTACATAGTTACCAGTTACTATGACTCTTACTGCGCACAATAACTAGCTTTATAACCTACTCTGATGATTGTGTCTTGATCAATATAACTGTGAGTGCTTCCTAAATCAATCAACAGGGTGAGGATCCTATTCTTCACAGTACCACTCACCAGTATAGTATTAACCCCGTGAATGCTCCCTGTTAATGCATTCAAACAGAATGCTCTTGCACTTCATGTTCTATCTCCGCTTCAATACGTAGGTCCATATAGGTTGGGTCCTCCACCTCCAAAAATACTCCTTCAATAGTCTCCACTTCTCCCGTTAAGCAATTCAATTGCTTTGGTCGACACTGATGCCCTACAGTGTACTTGTCTCCACAATGAAAACACATACTATTTCTTTTCATGTACTCATATACTTCAGGAATATGTTTAAAAGCATGAGGTCTACATGCCAAGTTTCCTAAGACCTTTTGAACAGAATTCTGGCTCATAGCATTAGCTGGCTTAGTAGTAACCTTGTTTCTCCTTTGAACAACTCTAATTTCCTTCTCTTGCATTCAAGCTTTACCAATTACCCACTTAACACTAGTTGGTTTGAAAATATTTACAGCGAACCTGATTTCCTCCTTTAAAGATCCTAGGAAACTTGATTGGAAGCATAATTAAGGTGTGGATTCCTTAAAAAAAACTGTTTGAACTAGCCTGTTAAAATGTTCAACGGTAACATCCAGCAACTCATCTTCAAGCCTACGTATTAATCAACTCTTCCTCTAAATCCACCCAATTAACCAACCCTCTACTCAATACTAGAGAGTGATACCAAGTCTCTACTAACCCATTCAAATACAAGACATCTGCTTCTACTTCTCCTGTCTTCTATACAATTTGAAATACCTTTAACACTTTCGCAGCCAACCTTTAGTTTCATGACCTTCAAAACTTAGTAACTCCCACTTGGGAGGGGAATGTGAACCATTTGTCGCCTGTTTGGCCTTTGTTCCTAATCCAGATTAGGAAGTATGTTGTCTCCTTGTTGGTGTTTTCAATGGGCTTGATTAGGTACTCTCTTGAGAGTTGTATCAATCAAGGATCAAATCCGTATGTGTATTTTGAATCTCTGGTGATTAGCCAGTACCTCCCTTATGAACTCGTCATGTCTAGAGAGATTTCCTCCACCATTCTAGCTCTTTTTCCGTCAGCCGTTCTCAACCACACAGGTCGCGCATACGTTGTTCTCATATCAATTGTCAAGATCTCAATAAAGACCTGACTGTAATTTACAAATGAGAAGAGAAACTCTTGTTTTTGGGACAGTTTTATGATTATATTCAATCGGAAAATGGATATTAACTACAAGGAATTGATAAACTTAATAAGTCTATGATAACTAAATTAATTGGACAACCATGAGGAGTCTCAAATCTGTAGAAAGAAGAGAGCATCTAAAGTTAGAAGAGACAAGAACACAGGAGAGAAAGAGTATGAGAAAGAGGAGGAAGATTGTACCAGAATTATCGCTAAATGACCCCTTCTTTCGAGGTAGTTATCTAACTATTGTTGCCCACCTAATTAATTTTATTCATCTTGTATTCCTAACAGACTAAGAACAAAACTTTGAAGAACTTGGTAAGACAATATTAAGTTTTAAAATATTTTCACAACTAGAAAATTAAAACTACTAGAGAAACTAGAATCAGAAACAGATTTAAAAAAATATATTAAATATTTTTCTTAAAGAAGAATTGTTGTTAATATGTGTTTAAAGAAACTTACTGATTCCAACAAACTTTGCAGAAACACGAAGTTAACAAAGTTTAATGAACCAGTGAAGAACAAAAAAACAGAAATCAATTCACAAATCTAAAATCTTTAACACATACTAGAATCTAGAAAAACAGAAAAAGATTAAGCCCACTAAATGCACAGTATCCCCTTAAGGGAATTATTCCCTTCTAGTATCCGAGGTTTGATTTGGAATATTCCTCCTAGGATAGAATGATCTCAACCACTAGTGTATTGATACCCAAAACGCTGGTGTCAGCTAGCCGCTCAATGGCAGTAAAGTACACTTAGAATACTAGATTTAGTAGTAGAAGAAGAAGTCCATAAATTCTATTTTTAAAATGAGAGGAAATACCTCAATCTATAGAAAACAAAGGGTAGTGCGAAAAGGTTTGTTATTGTGTCTTGCCGGAAAAGTCACAAACCTTTGAAAAAGTCACAATCTTTCGAAAAGGTCGTCACCTTTAATAAAAGTCACAATTTTCCATAAAAGTCACAACTTTTCATAAAAGTCGCAACTTTGTCATAAAAGTTACAACTTTTCATAAAAGTCGCAACCTTTCATGAAAGTTACACATCTTCATAAAAGTTGAAACTCTTCATTTTCCATTCACACCTCTTAAAACCCAACAATCCCCCGCATGAATGAGGAATGACTCCAAGACAAAGAAACGGACAAGTATGTGTACTTTACAAGTAAAAATTAATTACATCTGGATAAGTAGGTTTTCCCTTGGACTTTCCATAGTGAACATATGTCGTATATACTCGATCAATCGGTAGATGTGATATCTTTAAATCATCGAGCGTTGGTGTATACTTAGACAACCATATGTCACACAATTAACTCTTTACCATTTATGGTTCTTACGGTTGTGTTCGTTTTATCCATGAACACCTCCTAGTTTCATGAGTTTATAGAGAGATGGGCTTTTGACAATCATCTTCTTTGAAACGTCTTACACTTCACACTCACATAGGTAATTCCTAACTGTGTTATCGCGTAGATACACTATTTGGTCAACTCTGTCAAACTTAGCAAATCATTAGAACCATTAAGCTTTATTAACTCATTACCAAGCCTTAATGTTGTATCCTTGTCCCTGAGCATTGTCTTTATCATGAGAATGGATTGAGTTTCTTGACAATGCCGAACCGTCATTCACAACTTTGTTTTTCTCCTTGAATCTAGCTCTTGGGATCTCCAGTCTGCTAGAGATTACCGCCATGATGACTTGTCCTAAGCCGTAAATCCATTCCCTTAGATGATCTTTCAACTTTCTCTCTAGTTAGGCCTTTTTGTAAGTGGATCCGACACATTATCCTTTGACTTTACATAGTCAATTCATATAATTTAACTAGAAAGTAGTTTTCTAATGGTATCATGTCTATGTCATATATGACGAGACTTTCCGTTATATGTCATGTTCCATGTCCTACCTATTGCATCTTGACTATCAAAGCGTATGCATACTAATGTCAATGGTTTTGGCCATCAAGAAATTTCGGAGTCTTTCAACTTATTCACCGACCTTATCTAGAGGACCTAGTTCACAGATCATTGTAGAGCTAGCGATACATGTCTCTTTTGAAATATTTCCAAGAGACTGCTCCTCTAACAAGAGTAAATACATATCCACTCGTGGATTTTACTTCATTTGTCCGATGATTCAATTTCCATCAATATATCCTTTCAATACTGCTTGATATTGTTATAATGCAAGGCATAGTTTTAAGTATTACCCTAAATACTTCAAAACTCTATTTATTGCCATCTAATGAGTCTATTTGGGATCACTTGTGAACCGACTCAGTTTATAATAGCAAATGTTATATCTGATCGCTCACACTTCATTGTATACATCATGCTTCCCGATACTCTAGCACAATCCAATTGTAAGTCACTTTTGCTTTCACTCTTTCGAAATGCAAAGCTCACATTTATTGAATACATGACAATATTGACATCCAAATATTTTAACTAGTCAAGTACCTTTTCAATGCAATGAGACCGTGAAAATGCTAAATATTATGCTAAGTATTCTTATATCTAAGATCGCATCAGCAACTCCAATATTTTTCATTCCAAACTTGCTTTATAACATATGTTTAGTAGAATTTATGTCATTATTGTCTCTATTAATGATCAACATATCACCAATATACAAACAAACAATGACCCTATGATTTTAATGTGAACACATTTATCACTTCCATCATTCTTAAATCCATTTGCCAACATGGTTTGGTCAAATTTCTTACGTAATTGTTTGGGTGCTTGTTTTAGTCGATAATGTGACTTAACAAGTTCACACACTTTCTTTTATTTATCAGGACCCACAAAACCCTCGGGTTGTTGCATGTAAATTTCTTCCCCCAATTCTACATTTCAGAGTGTTCTTTTCACATTCATTTGCTGAAATTGGAGGTCATATACCACAACTAATAATTTTAGCATCCGAATGGATGTAATTCTAGTTATTCACGAGTATATATATCAACAAGATCAAAATTTTGTTTTTATCTAAAGCCTTTGACACAATGTCTTGCTTTATATTTTTCAACAGTTCCATCAACTTTTATTTTCCTTCTAAAGATTCACCTTGAACCCAAAAGTTTATATTCTGGAAGAAGATCAATTAACTTCCAATATGGTTGCTCAAGATTGCATCAATCTCACTATTGACACCATCTTTCCAAAGGATGAGTCTATAGAAGACACAAGAAACGTTACAAAATCATATTCGAAGGAAGTAAGTGTCCTTTGACATTTACTAAGCCTCTAAATCTCTTTATTAAGTACATTCTCCTTTTTCCTTTCCTAGGCCTTTTAAACCCTTCTCTATACTACTCAAGTCTAATTTTACTGACCACAATCATAGGTACTATTTTAATTTTTTTAAGGAATAGGAACTTGGACTTTGGCTAGATACCCCCACACTTTGAAATATTTCAAGTTGGATTTCCTTCCATTTCATTTGTCATATGGAAAAGATTGTATCCTGAACAAACAAAATCGCTTTCATTCTAAAAAGACAACTTTTTGTTGTTCCCTTTTGAAGTAAGGATAATTCCTCCACACAAGTTTTGTGGTAAACCTGAACTTATAAATAATGCATCCATCATTTCTTTCAACGTTCAGCTTTTTCATTAGATTGAGGTGAATAGGGCAGTAGTTTGATGGATAATTTAACTTTCCAAACATATTTCTGCACAAGAAGATTTATACTCTCCTTTCTTATCACTTCTTATCTTTATCACAGTAATTTTCAATTTCTATACATTGTCTAGATATTTCTATTGCTTCATCCTTAGCATTCAGTAAATAGACATAGTCATTTCTAATGCAATTGTCAATAAAAGTAACGAGATGGTGTTAACTTCATATCACAAATGTTAGTGTAAATCAATTCTAAAGGATTAGAATTCTTTCAACAGATTTATTAGAATGCTCAACATCTTAGATTCCACAAAAACTTGAAATTTTTGTTTATTGCACTCAAAGTTAGACAAAATTTCTAAGTTGACCAATTTTCCTTACAAGGTTTTGTAATTTATATGCCTCAAGTGTTCATGTCACAAACATTGACTCAAGCAAGTAAGAACAAATAAAAACATTGAGTTCGAAAAGCATTTCGTGAGGTAGTTATTTTTTCACTAATATTTTGTAATATTTCTTACAATTTTGTGTGATAAAAATATTGTTTAAAGTCATCACCTTGTCTAATGTCCTTTTCAGAAGGACCTGTCCATAACTTTCAATTTGATTGTTATAGAATTACATATGAACAAAGTTTCATCTGGTTCAATAAAGACAATATAGTCGAAAAGTTACTTTTACAAAACATAACAAATGACTATTCACTAATATTCATGTCTATGCAAATACTTTTATTATAAAGACATATCGTTTCATGAAAAATCACAAAATTTAAGTGATACTTTTTTTAATAAAAGAACACAATTATTTTGAACAAGTATATATATAATTTGGATGTTTCATACTAGTCACACTATATACTAGTAATAGAGAAACTCAACAACCACAATACCAAATATACTCCAAGAATTTTGTGGGTATAACATAATACAAAAGTATCATTGAATTTCATATCTTTTGNAATCATAAGCAAAGAACCCCCACATTTTAAATGTGATCTCAAAAATATTTTTCAAGTATTTGAAAATAGTTTTTCCACATACTTTCCTAGACTTTCAAAATGTCATTGACAATATGAAACCTCTTCTGGAAATATTATTTTACAAAATAATTATACTCCTTCAATTCTCTTTGACAATGTTTACACAATGTCAAAATTCATTCCATAGAGACATAAAATCACAAACTCTAAGTCACTAGTATTTTCCTCTATCACAAATAGACATACCACTTAGTATTCTAAATACTAACAATAAGGACAAAAAAGTTGTACAATTTATTTCTATATAACATTGAAGTTTCTAGAAAATCAAAAGTACAACACTGACTTATTATGTGAAGTTTTTTCATATTCTTCAGACCAATTGCATAGTCCAATTTATCCAGAGTACAAAACCACAAAAGTTTTTAGTCTACAAAAATCAGACACACTAACATTTCACATGGAGTACAAAACTACAAAAGTCTTTTTTTTTCCTTCTCCAAGCAGAATAAAACGTATTCTTAGGCCATCACATAGAAATATTTTTCTTTTCAACTAGTCTTTCAACTATAACATTTTAACATACTATTTATCAAATAAAAGTATGTATATCTCATTCTGCAAACTAGTAAATTTTGAAGGCACCATCATGTGCCAAAAAAATCATTTAATAAATATACGATTTGCAGAACTTTTTCCGAATACACACATGATAAATATCGAAAATTTTAACCTTTAGAAACTATTTTCCTCCTTAGATAAACAATACGAAGGTTGCCAGGTGTAATCTTTAGTCGGAATACCACCAATATTTTCTAATGCATTCGCACTTCGACGTTGCTAAACAAAGCAACAAATTATGGAGAGTAATGCATTTATCTTCTATTTCCATGATCAAATTCTCTCAATCAGTAGAATACAAGAAATACTAACAGTGTAATAATTTCCTTAAGATTGTTATTCATCTTGTATTCCTAACAGACTTAGAACAAAACTTTGAAGAACTTGGTAAGACAACAAAGTTTAAGAACATTTTCACAACTAGAAAATTAAAACTAGTAGAGAAAGTAGAATCAGAAACGGATTAGAAAAAAATATATATGAAATGTTTTTCCTAAAGAAGAATTGTCTTGAATCTGTGTTTAAAGAATCTTACTGATTCCAATAAACTTTGCAGAAACACAAATTTACCAAAGTTTAATGAACCAGTGAAGAACAGAAGAACAAAAATTAATTCACAAATCTAAAGTTTGTAACACATACAAGAATTTGGAAAAATAGAAAAAAGATCAAGCCCATTGAGTGCACAGTGTCCCCTTAAGGAAATTGTTCCCCTCTAGTATCCGAGGTTTGATTTAAAATATGTCCTCCGGGATAGAATGACCTCAATCACCAGTGTATTGATACCCAAAATACTGGTGTCAGCGAGCCTCTCAACGCCAGTAAATTACACTTAGAATACTAGATTTAGTAGTAGAATAAGAAGTCCATAAATTCTATTTTTAAAATGAGAGGAAATCCCTCAATTTATAGAAACAAAAGGGTAGTGCGAAAAGGTTTCTTATTGTGCCTTACCCGAAAGGTCACAAACCTTTGAAAAAGTCAAAATCTTTCGAAAAGGTCGTCATCTTTCATAAAAGTCACAACTTTCTAGAAAAGTCACAACTTTTCATAAAAGTCGCAACCTTTCATAAAAGTCACGACTCTTCATAAAAGTCAAAAGTCTTCATTTTCCATTCATACCTTCTAAAAACCCAACAATTAATGGCTTGTGATTTTACCCGTTAATTTCCAACTCAGTTATTATTGAATAATTCGACCTCGATTCCCACTTTGGCCATTCCTTTGTTGGCCTAATTAATTCTACTAGGTTGAGTAGGAACATTCATATTTATAACTTCATAAACTTTCTTTAAAAAGAATCATAGTAAAATCATGAATAATGCATGAGTTCATATGAACTTGATTGAGAAACTACATTATTTAATCTAAACATGCATAGGATGATTGAAATTGAGCAATTAACTCAAAATAAAATGAGACCCTTGGAAATTGAATGAACCCCAATCAAAATTAGGTGACTTTGAATTGGAAGAACTTAGATCTTTGGGGATCCAATCGATGATTTAAAATTTATTGGTGAATTCCCACGTAACTTGATAAGAAAATCCTAAATGCAATGGAGAAAAAAAGAGACTTGAAGCTTGAAAATCTTAACTTTCTTCCTTTAGGTTAAGAGAATTGGAGAGGATGAACTTGAATAAGAATTGGAAATTTGAGAGGATGAAAGGGTTTTCGGTAGATGTAGGAGTTGAAAAGGTAGTAATAGGTCTTAAAATTAACGTCAAAATGATATTGTATAGTTATAAATCTATTGGAAAAGACACAAATACCCTTAAGAAATAAATGTCGGAGGACTCTATAGTTTGGACCTATAGATTGTAGAACATTCTACGAACCTTACCAGTCTACCAGAAGTCAAGTAACTAGGATATAAAATTGGCCAACTTTCTGTGAAACCCTTCTATTGACCATCAAACATTCTACGATTCGTAGAGCCCATTTGTAGTCCTCCGCTTTGAGACCAAAGTTTCACTTAGTCTGATTCAATTCTACGAAACCATCCTACGATCCATCCAAAACTCATCTCAACTTCTAAGAATCGCCTTCTATGGCCCGTAGACCCTAAGGCTCGTAGACCCTTTTACAATCTATAGTTGGAACTCATCGATAATTGTACCAATAACGAAAAACTAAAATTTCCATTCTTAATCCAATTTTCAAATTTCTAAGTTGTTCCACTTCATTGACGGAATTCTCATCTGAGCTCATTTAATCAGAATATTGACTAAAGTCACATTTTTTTTTTACTTAACTTGATATTTAAAACTTGCATAGAAAGCCTCGTGAGTCATACCAACCATACTTATAGCCAAAAATGACTCTTCTAGAGCTGATGTAATTGGTAGAATTGTATTCTCAGTTCATCTTCTTGAATTTTAGATAACTAATGACCATTCAAGGTTCAAAATCTCCAAAAAAAAATAAAAATTGGCATAAAACCAATGAACCACTAGGTGATGGAACTGTCAGTCCCAACATCGTTTTACAAGCACTCCTAATGAAGAATTAGAGGCATAATCAAAGAAATTATCTGAAGGGTCATTGCAAAAGTTTTTCCCAATGATAGTCCTGAGATTGTTAATGGTTGGAATGTATCTAGTCATTGCAATAACATTACCGTAAACATTTATCACCCTGAACTTCTTCTCCTTCGGTTTGTAAAAATCTACTTTTGTGCCACTGTGATTAAAGAACTCTACATCTTTCTTAACTAATATCATTTCAAAATTATATGTATCCATAAAAAATCGAATATAATTCATAAAAGTGCTATATTTAGTCAAACACAGATAATTTCTCAACCGTGCAAGCATCATATATCTCTTTCTAACATAATATATGTTACCTAGTTTTAGGATAATTTGAATTGTAAGTATTTGCTAGGTTGTTTTGATTGGTCATTCAGCTTTTATTTTTTGAAATTTTGTTATGTAAATAATCTGCATATTATTTTATCAAGTTGGCTATTTAAAGCCATATGCTTAATGAAAACATCAGAGAGATTTTAATCAATACTTTTTTGCTTTCCAATTTTTTTATAGAACTCCAACAATAATATCAAGGGCTTTTTCATCGTACGGAATATCAAAATTCTTCCAAAGAAATATCATGCTACTTTTAACCTACGTTGGCTATTTTTCTATCCTTTTAACCCGTCAGGGCTACACATTTTAACCCGATAAGGATACTATTTTCAATATGTGCTTTTTTTCAGTGCAGAAGATTTTCTAAAAAAATTAACCAAAATGAATATATAGTCTCTTTTTGAATTCCTCAAAAAATTTCACTAGTGAAAACTAGCATATATAGTCTATGAAAATGAAATGATGTCGTAAAGCCTATGATATGTGGGAAGTTGTAATGGAAGATGTAGCCTGAAGATGTAGCCTTACACCTTCTCCCTGAAAATCCCATAGTTACTCTAATTAAATCTAATTTTAGTTTAAAAAAAACAATTCAAAGCCAATACTGTAATTCAAAATTTCGGTCGTGGATTGGACTTTTCTTAAATCATTGCTTGTGAGACAACAAAAGAAGCTTGGAATTTTAAAAAAAATATATCAAGGAAGTGATAGAGTAAGAAAAATATAAATTTTGAATTTGAAAAGGGATTTCGAATCTCTTAAGATGCAAGAGACTGAAACTATTGTTAAGTATTATAACAAGATTTCTTTGATCGTTACTAAAATCAGATTGCTTCGCGAGGATTTTAAAGACGATAGAATAGTTGAAAAAATTCTAATGACAATTTAAGTGCAATTCAAGTCTAAAATTTTGTTTTCGAATAGTCTAAAGATCTCTCTACTATATATGTCGAAGATCTAATTAGTGTTCTTCAAGCACAAGATCAAAGAAGAGCCTTTATGCAAGAAAATGTTGTTGAGGGTGCTTCTTATGCACAAAAAAAGGAAAAATGTAATTGTCCTCTTTAGAAATAATTCAAAGAAAAACACACCTAGAATGTTTTTATTGGTGGAGACCTGATGCAATATATGAAAATTGCAGACAAGACGACCATTTTACAAAAGAGTGCAAACTTAAGGACAATCTGCGAGGACAAGTTGTAGAAGCAGTAATCAAGGAGAAACAATTTTTTTAAATTGTTGTATTTAAAGTAGAGGAGGAGCGTTAAGTTTGCTTTTAGTTACTTCGGTCATTTTTTAACATAATAAGTAACCAACTTTTAGGATGAAGTTGAAATTTAGATATTTGTTAAGTTCTTTTAGTTGTTGAGATTATTGAGCCTTTGTTTAATTTTTGTTATACCAATTTTTTGCCGATGGTGTTATAAAGTTGACTATTTGATATCTATTATGCATGTTAAAATTATTAAGAAATCTCCCAATAAATACTTTTTGCTGCCCAATATTTTAAAAATACCAATGTCGACAAATTGACTATAATCAGTATTACAGAACATAGAGAATTCCTTAGTACAAACAATTTGATGGTGTTTCAAGACCATGTGGAGTTGGAAGGGACTTCACCTCGTCTGTCAAACTATTAAGAGATTATATGATGTCGTTTTTTTCTCAGTTCATCCAATGACCAACACCATTGATGTTAGATTTCATAAATGATTTGCATTGAGGTTCTAAATCCATTCCCACATTTCTCCACTTCTTATTAACTACAGGAGTATAAAAATCCAATTCTTATACTTTTGGATGTCCCTCGAACTTTCTTAATTCTGATCTCAATAATTTAAGTAGTCCATAGGCTTCACTAGAAGATAATGAATAAGCAACACACTGGATTATTTGCTCCCATTTGGGTAATTAACCTTGATACGCCCAAATTCCACACGAATACTTACCACAGTAATTTCAATAATGATAATTGTATGTTACGACCCGCAAGTACACCCTAGAAGTAAGGGCAACCCTTAGGTCGGAACAAGGCGTACTTGACCTTTTGAAGGTCTAGTACTAGCCTCTTAGCTATCATTCATTACACAAGACATGAAAAGTAGTGCGGAATTAAAACTTTTCACGATCAATAATAATAAGTAAAACATCTTTTATAAATACTAAAGGATAGTCTCATCGTCACAAACCAACTTAAAGACACGACATAAATATCTTAAGGACACGACCCTTTACATTGAAAGAAATACATAAATAGTCTTATACAGGTCTTAAAGAAGAAATAAAGAAACATAGACTATGCCCTCGAATATATGAGGACATACTTAGTCTTGAGAGAGTCGATTCCCAAGATTTCCTTCTAACCTTCAACTTGCCTCCAACCTATACTTATACAATATGGAAAAGTATGGGGTTAGTAGAAACATTGTACTAAGTATGGCATATGCAAAATCATACAAAAAGGGACATTTTTGGATAAATAAAGCTTTCATTTTAATTAAGTAAAACCTTCATGAATATAGAAGTACAATAACATATGAATCATCATTTAACACATAAAGTAAACTTCATAATTTTAGCAGAAAAATGCACATTACAGTGAACTCAAGATATCATACAGTGAACACATTTCATACCAGTGAACTTATTTCCTTTGAGGTTTCCTAACCAAGTTATCCTAAGACTCACCAAGATAAGACATAGAGGAACCGCCCATACAATACCTTCAATACACACCTAAGTGATCCTCAAGACTACCAACCATAGGCTTACCTTGCACGGGTAGCATCCCATACTACTAGTCTCACTTAGTGTTCCTTGAGGATTCCATTGGCTTAGGTACACTACATTCATCATTCATAACTTCATCATACTAGACATAACCTTAACATGCTTTCTTAAGTTTAAACATTAACTCACATTACTTCATTTTCATTACATAAAGACTCATTCATTCATTTCATATAAAGACACACCATGACTTCTCTTTCAAGTGCCTACTAGTGCAATGGAATAGATAGCATCTCATACCACCACCATCCCTAAGTAGTACACTCTTTGGAAGACTTAGTTCATTACATTCTTTTGTGGTGATATCTTTAACCGACATAGACCATGAGAGCTGGACATGAAATCCCGATATTAACCCCTATCGGATGAGGGATCCCCACTTGCCTAGGGTAGGGTCATTCTTTTAGCCTTTACATGGAATCTCCAATAGTTATTCCTATGCGGGCCATAGTTAAGGGATAAGGAGATTGCTTCTAACTAACTCACTCTCTAGTCATGAAGAGTACTCATCTCAAGAGGTACATTGGGTACAACATCTCTACTTACAAAGTGTACCCACCCCTTCTTCAAATCCTCTCGGTGCTAAGCATAACTCCCCAACGGAGTCTTAAACATTCATTACTATAGGTCAAAGAATACTTGTTGGATACCACATCTCTACTCACAATGGGTATCCATCCTTCAACCTATCTTAGGAATCTCTTGGGAAGTAGTGAGGTTGCTGCCAAACACTTCATCTCAACTTGCAACGAGTGTTCACGCCAAAACTCCCCTTTTCATTCATTAGCTTCATTCATAGTGTGTGTGTGTGTGTGAGCACACCTTTCATATAATTACCATTTTCATAACATTGATATCTAGACATACTTATACTTTCATTCATAACATTTCACACACTAGCATACTTAACATGAACATATTCTTCATTTAGAAATAATATCATCAAGATGCACATTTCAATCTTCTAAGACATATCATGCCTAAAACATCATAATCATCATTTCACTTAACATTATATGCCTTCAAAGACACATTCAAAATAGACATATCTATACAATATAATCATGAATTTCAAGTAAACACCGCCACCAAAGGTGGACCATACCACTCAAGAGCATTTCACAATAAGGATTAAACAATATAGCCAACTTACCCTTCATCCAAGATTTCACCACCTATTCACAATTTATCCAATAATTCGTCATAAATTAGCCCTTAGGGCAGTAGCTAAAACACAATGGAACCATCAAGAAACCATAACTTTAACATTTCCTAATCATGCTCATTAAAATCATTTCATAAGCTAAAAGTTGATAAAAAGCATAAAAATGATTCCATGGGTTTTGACACTACAGTCATCATTTATATATAATAACAACTCATTTTAATCATTAAAACATATTCATGCAAAGACCCATACTTAGAGTCAACGAATAAAAAAGTTGGAGTTTGAAAACCTTTTTTTTTTTTTGAAATCTCTTTGAATGGGCTTCTTTTGAATGGGCTCCTTGAATGAGTGAAGAGTCAAGGATGAAGAAAACCACTATATTTGGTGAATAAAACATCCAAACCTTCAACCCTAGCTCAACCTTGAGTTCTAGCTTCAATGGAGTTTGGGAGAGCTTTTGGAAGAGAAGAACTTTTTGAGAGTTTTGAAATTTTGATTTCTATTTGAGGGTTTGGGGTTTTTGATGGGGGAATGAGTGTATAGTGACCTAAAATAAGTATATAACACACCCCCAAAATACCCAAAACACCCCTACACTAAGAGGACCCTTTTTGACAAGTCAAACTTCACTTAAATTTTCGGAAGTATCGTTGGGAACAAGTCCACGACGCGGAGCTACTCCTGCAAGATTTTTTAAAATAATTTTTGAGACAGGGGAGTCCGTGACGTGGCCGCGTCGCAGACCAAGACTTTTGTCCTAAGCTGGACTAAGTCCGCGACGCGCCAGTGTTCCACCTAGGAACAAAAGCCTTGCTGCCTTTGGCAGCTTGCTTGGCCAAAGGTGGGGTCCCTTCGTGGACCCCTAGGACGATCCTTGGGGGGTCGGACCTGGAAGTTTCGACCCTATATACTTAATTTTATCTATTTAAAGTCTTTTTACAAGTTTTATACTCCATACAACACATAAAAACACATACAACATACAAGGGTGCACTAGTCACACACACAAGGCTAGTTTCCGAACGTCATGGACGTTCTTGGACGTTTTACCTCCAAACATCACCAAACCTTAGACACTGCCTGATAACATCATTATAAACCATTTAAGAACTTAAAAACCTCATTACACACATGCTTGTCTCTAGTTCAACCTAGTTCATTTTGAAGGTGTAAAACTCTATCCTAATGTTAACATGCAAGGTTGGTAAGTTATGTACCTCTAAGTAATTGTTCCTCCAAATAGGGAATTTAACCCGCAACTTGGTTCGTCTACGAGTGTTTGTGTTACTAACTATTAGCCTTAACCCCAAATTAGCATTCGTAGTAAGTGGGTCAGGCTATTAGATAGTAGATTATCACGTCTAAATCTCCATAATTTAATGCCTTTCCCATCTGTTACCTCCTTGGTTCTACAAGTATGAACGGGGTCAGTTCTAATTTTGCACACCATTAAAAATAATTCTAAACAAAAGGATTAACAATACATGCATAAATAGTATTCAAGAATGACTTAGTAATTGGTTTTATTTGTTAATTACACATGGATCCCAGAACCCTAGGTGTGGATTTAGCTATTCATCCTTGAGTTATCACAATCATTATTTGAGTTTGAAATAGGAATAATGAACTTAAAATTGGAATATATTGAAATCTGAAATCTTCAATTGAAAATCAAAGGCAAATTGCATTAACAATGTTTAAAATTAAAATGCCAAAAGTGTTTGCACAATAATGCTCAACTCCAAAGTATGTTTCACAAAAGGTCAAATAACCCAAAAACTGAAAATAAAACTTTTATTTATAAAACTAAGTCCCAAACAAAGTAGAAAAAGAAAACATAAGAAAATCTGGTCTGACTAGTTCCGATCTACAACAGCCAAACGACGGTCTGTGGTTCAATCAACCATCCATGGTTAGCTCCTTAAGTCAGAAGTTGGCCAAAAAATAATATGATGTTCAAACGAATGTGTTCACAAATGGCCCAATGGTCTATGCACAATTCATCCTGTCTCTCCGTTGTTCATGTGTTGGAACTAAGATTGTTGGGTTTTAAAGGTGTGAACACGAAATGAAGAGATGTGACTCTCCTGAAGGATTGTCACTTTGCCGGAGGGTTGTGATCTTTATAAAAAGGTTGTGTCCTTTCTAAAGGGTTTCCACCGTTTGAAAGGTTGTGCTTTTTCCAAAAATTTGTGATCTTTCCGGAAGGTTGTCTTCTTTCCTAAGAGTTGTGACCTTCACCCTTTGTTGACTATAAATAGAAAGGTTGTCACTCATTTTTCTGAATTAAATTCTTCTCTTCTTTTGCATATATTTCTTAGAAAACAAAATCGATCGATCGTGTCTGTGTGTGATTCGTTGCTGTCATTTTGAGTTCGCTGGAATTATTGAAGTTTGAGGTACCACTACTTCATTAATGGTTAATCCATTTATCTTGGGAGGAATTAATTTGTAACCCGGGTACTTGAGGGGATTAAATTTCTTAACACAGTGGGTTCTCTAGACTCAGATAGTTCTTTGTGTTTTCTCTTTTCATCTTTTATTTCTTCTGGTTTGCTAATCCGAGTTCAGGAGATAACAAGCTTAAGAAATTTATGTTGATGGTATTTTCTGTGGTAAGAAAATTACTTTTATTTTTTGTGTTCTTTTTGTTAGAAAGAAAAAAGAAAAAGAAAATTATTTTATCATATGATTAAGTTTTGGGATGAATTAGTACTTCCTTAAAATGTTTGAGAATATTTTCTGTAATAAGTTTTCCTTGGATGGGTAAGATTATTTTCTATTTTCTTCAGAAATGCATTGAAGCATTGCACCCGTTCAGTCTTCTTTTCACTAAAAGTTATTTTGTGCATAAAGGTTAAGATATGCGCTTTAATTTTTTTCCTATATTCTTGGTTTTACATAACTATGAGAAGAAGTAAATGAACAAATGTTGTCTTCTAACAATATTTGAACTTGAGTTTAGTTTCTTGTTGAAATTAAATGTCTTTTTTAGGAAAATAGGAATATGATGGAAATTAAGAAAGGAGGGAAAAAATAACAAGGAAAGGACTTGCATGGAATCATTGACGGCAGATAGAATATGATTCAATGAGAGTAAAAATTAAGTTCTATTTTTATTTCCTATCCTTTATAAGTTATAAGATTTATCTCATAAATGTTAATATAGATGATCATTATGTGATGGTTTTATACTCCATGCGTGAAATTTGATTATGTTTGACTTTTAGAGGCTAAAATCTTCTCATTTTTTCACTCCTTTGGGTTGAAAAATATAAGAACTTCACGAACAAATCAGATTGTGCATTGGTTTGAAGAATATAGAAACTTCACCAATTTATTAGATACTTTGTTTAAATGAATATTCTGAATTGAAGAGTACAAAATCTTCGTCACGAATATTAAGACAAAATGATTTGAAAAACATAAAATCTTCATCATTAGCAAGAGACAATGTTGTATTTGACGTTTCTAGAGATTAAACCTTTTTGGTTTAATACTCTGCCTGAATGTGAAACTAATTCGAAGAATATAAAAAATTCATCAGATTTCAAGGTTCATTCGGTTACCGAGTAAAAGAATATAAGAACTTCATTGTTAAACTAGAAACAAGTTGTATAAAGATAGAATCTTTATTGTTAGTGTTTTAAATACTAAGTGGTCTGTCTAGTTGTGATAGAAAGGGGGAAAGACACTAGAAACATAAAAGTAGTGATTTTTCTGACAGCAATGGGTGTTTCTATGGATTAAATCTCCAAAAGAAAGTTTCGTGTTGCCAATGTGTATTTTGATGGTATACAATTTGAAAGCATGGGAAAAAATATGTGGAAAATTTTCAAATACTTGAAAAATAACTTTGAGAACATATTTAAAATGTGGGGGTTCTTTACTTGTGATAAAGATAAAATTAGACTTATGATCTAATTCAAATTTGAAAGTACAAGATATGAAATTTGATGACATTCTTGTATCATGTTAGACCCACAAAATTCCTGGAGTATATTTGATATTGTGGTCATTGAGTCTCTCTTTACTAGTATATGATATGACTAAATAACACCACAAAATTATATTACTCATTCAAAAGAATTGTATTCTTTGGTGAAAAAGTTTCACTTAAAATATTGTGATTTTTCATGAAAGGATATGTCTATTGAAATAATTTTTTTGTATAGACATGAACATTGGTGAAAAGTAACCTCTTATGCTTGTGAAGTAAAACAAACATTTGGCTCATATTGCCCTTTATTGGAGCAATGAGAATATGATCATGGGTAATTTATAACAAACTGAGTGTTATGGAAAGGTCTTTCTGAAAAGGACATATGACAAGGTGTTGACTCCAAAACAATGTCTGCATTGAGAAAATTATAAAAAGTAAAGAACAAAATATTTGTGGGAAAAGGTTACCTCACAAAAGGTCTTTTCAAACTTAGTATTTTTGTTTGTTCTTACTTGCTTGACTCAATTTTTTTGTGATATAAATGGTTAAGACATGTCAATTATAAAACCTTGCAAAAAATGATCAACTTAGTAGTTTTACCTAACTTTTAGTACAATAAATCAATGTCAAGTATGTGTTGTTGAAATGATTAGAATACCTTTGAATTTATTTACACTGATATTTTTTATATGAAGTCAATATCATCTTGTGGTGGAAAAAAGTGTTTGATAAATTTAATTAAAAATTGCACTAGATATTGTTATGTTTATTTCCTAAATGGTAAGGATGAAGCAATAGAAACATACAGGCAATATAAAACTGAAGTTCAAAGCTAGTCGGATATTTTCATGATTAGAAGTGATAGATATGAAGAAAATGTATCTTATTTTGCAAAAATATATTTAGAAATGGAATCATCCATCAAATTACTGCACATTCTCACCTCAATCTAATGAAATTGTTGACAGGAAAAATCGAACTTTGAAGGAAATGGTGAATGTCCTATAAGTTCGGATTTCCCACAAATTTGTGGGGGTGCTATCATTATAGCAAAAGAGAACAACAAAAAAAAGTTCTGCTAAGAAAGAGAGCAACAGAAAGTTTTGTTCGTTCATGCTTTGTTGTATCCTGATAGAGAATGTTTGTCGCCCCTTAAAGTATATACAAGCAATAACTCTTGAAAGATAGTGATCTAACAATTTTCAATACAATCGATTCCATATGAGAAATGGAAAGGAGGGAATTATTCCCAAACTGGTAAAAATAGACCTAAGACTGTGGATTATATGTTCATTGGATATGCTACAAATAGTAAAGCATTTCAAGTGATGGCTCATATGTCCGAACCGTCGGATAGTTACGTGTAGGGTCTAAAATACCTTGGAATGAACCGAAGGAGAATAGACTTAATAAAGAGATTCAGAGAGGTAGTGAATGTAAATGGATAAATTACTTCCTTCGAATTTGATTTTGCAATATTTCCTCTTGAAAATGAGTCTCATAAATTTGAAGAAGTTATGCCCTCTGTGGACTCATTTTATAAAGAGGTTGTCAATAGTGAGATTGATTCAATCTTCAGCAACTGTAATTGCGAGTCGGTTGATCTTCCTCCAGGATACATCAAGTCAGATATTGATTGCGCTAGTTGTGGTATATGGTCGTCAAATTCGTCAAAATGGATGTGAAAATATTTTTCTTAAAATAAAAATTAGAGGAAGAAATTTACATGGAACAACCCGAGGGATTTTTGGTTTCTGGTAAAGAAAAGAAAGCTTGTAACTTGTTAAGTCACTTGTGGACCAAAAACAAGCGTCCAGATAATGACATGCGAAATTTGACAAACTATGTTGGCAATGAATTCAAGAATATGATAAATGTTTTTACATTAAAGACGTCCAAGTCACAAGGTCATTGTTTGTTTTTATGTTGATGGCATGTTGATCATCAAAAGAGACATTTCTGACATAAATGGTACTAAGAATATGCTCGAAAGTAACTTCGATATGAAAGACATTGAAGTTACTGATGTGATTGAAAAGGTACTTGATAAGTTCAAGTATTTGGATTTCAATATTGTCAAGACTCCAATAAATGTGAACTTTGTACTTCAAAAGAATGAAGGCAAAAGTGACTCGCAATTTAACTATGATAGAGTATTAAGAAGTACGATATATATCATGAAGTGTACACGATCAGATATAGCATATTCTATTAGTAAACTGAGTCAGTTCACAACTAATTTTAATCAAACTCATTAGATGACAATGAAAAGAGTTTTAAGTGTTTAAAATATACTTAACAAACTATTGATTTGCATTATAACTAGTATCCAATAGCATTGGAAGAATATAGTGATGCAAATTGAATCACCAAGTCAAATGAAATAAAATCCACTAATGGATATGTATTTACTCTTGGTGGAGGAGCAACCTCTTGGAAATCTTCCAAACATAAATGTATTACTCGCTCTACTAAGAAATCTGAATTTATCACCTAGATAAGGCCGGTGAAGAAGTTGAATGACTCCGAAATTTCTTGAAAGATTTTTGGCCCAAACCTTTTGCTCCAATATGCATACACTGTAAGAGTTAATTTGCAATAGGTTGGACATGGAGCATGATGTATAACGGAAGGTTTCGCCATAAATGATGTAGACATAATATCGTTGGAGACCTACTCTCTAGTGGAATTATGATAATTGACTATGTAAAGTCAAAGGATAATGTGTCGGATCCACTTATAAAAGGGCTAACTAGAGAGGGAGTTGATAGATTATCAAAGGGAATTGGACGATGGCCGAGAACAAGTCATTGTGGCGGTAAATCTACCTAGAAGACTGGAGATCCCACGATCTAGGTTCAAGGAGATCAAACAAAGTCATTAATGACGGTTCAACATTGTCAAAACTATTTTTTTAATGGTCCATTCTCATGATAAAACAATGTTCTGTAACAAGGATAAAGGCGTTATGACTTTATAATGGTTTCTAAGTTTTATACAGGGTATATCAAATGGTGTATCTACGGGATAACACATTTAGAAATTACGTATGTAAAGGTGAAGTGTAAGCCGCTTCAAGGAGAATCCGGTAAGGCCAGTTCTCTAAGTACTTATTAACCGAGATGTGTTCATGGCTAAAACGAACAAAACAATGAGAACCAAAAACATTTTAAGGGTTGATTGTGTGACTTATTTTGTCTAGGTATACACCAAAGTTCGAGACAGCCAAATATAAAAAATCTACCAATTGACCGAGTATATCCGATATATGTTTACTACAGAAAGTTTAAAGGGAAACCTACTTATCCAGATGCGATAAACCTTACATACGAATCACACATTTTTTCATGCATATGTTTTTTTAAAAAAAATAGCCATTCCCTATTCATGTGGGGGATAGTTGGGTTTTAAAAGTGTGAACAGGAAATGAAGGGTTGTGACTCTCCTGAAGGGTTGTCACTTAGCCGGAGGATCGTGACCTTTATAGAAGGTTGTGTCTTTTCTAAAGGGTTGTGACCGTTTGAAAGGTTGTGCCTTTTCCAAAATTTTGTGATCTTTCTGGAAGGTTGTCTTCTTTTCTAAGAGTTATGACCTTTACCCTTTGTTGTCTATAAATAGAGAGCTTAACTCTCATTTTCTAGAATTGAATTATTCTCTTCTGTTGAATATATTTCTTACAAAACAAAATCGATCGATCGTGTCTGTGTGTGTGATTCATTGTTGTCATTTTGAATTCACTAAAATCATTGAAGTTTGAGGTACTGCTACTTCATTAATGATTAATCCGTTTTATCTTGGGAGAAATTAATCTGTAACATCGGATACTTGAGGGGATTAAATTTCTTAAGTACACGCAGTGGGTTCTGTGGACTCGAATAGTTCTTTGTATTTTTTCTTTTTATCTTTTATTTCTTCTGGTTTGCTAATCTGAATACAGGAGATAACAGAGATGACATGGTGTCGTTAGCCTTCGTGGTCCCAACCTTGGTCAGAGTTCCTTGAACGCTCTTAATACGGCCTCACCTACAGCTCATCAAGTAAATGACGGCTCGTAATGAGCTCATTTGTTGCCAAAATCTTGTTGGTTCAACTACATTCAAGTCTAACTACTTCAAAACAATATCCTGCAAAATTAGACTAAAACACCATCATATCTAGTAACAACAATGCCTAAGACGTATGCAAACTTCAAGTATAATGTATCAGCAATACCAAAAATTCACAGCACATCAAACCTCAAAATACTCTCCAAAAAGAGGACTGCTAATGTAAACTGAATACTCAACAGTATCCTTCCAACCATTCAACAGATGAACCCATTACTAAAACCAATTAGTTTCATGTTTTGACTTTAGTGTAGATTAAGTGGATGTACGGAGGTGACCCCAAGGGATTAACACAGTGTCTCTGTTAAGGGGGTGAGAATCATCGTCTTTGAGTTCCAAAAGTAATAAGACATTGTCATTTACTGAATGAAAAAAATGGGAATTAAATGATATTTTGTGTTACATGTCAACAAATAAAAGATAAAAAATAAAAAGAGAATATGTTAGTATAAAAATAATTGTACAACAGATAATAGACTTGATTGACAATCGTATAAGAATTTTGACCATAATCATTATTGGAAGGTCCATTATCCTTTTGACATGAGAGATTCGAATTCCTTCAAAAACTCCCTTTAAAATCTCAGTGTTATTGGAATCGGTGGATGCCACTCAATTTGAACAAAAATGGAGCTACTTTTGAGGGATTAAGTCTTATGGATTGGCTGGACTTTCATATATACAGTGCTCCAAGATATGGAAATTTATATCGAGATTAAATTATTACATATGCTACTTTGAGTTCCACAAGTAACCAAACAGAGTTACTGATTAAAATAATTATTGAAGTATTATTTCTTGCACCTACTTAGGCTTTAGTAATTAATGAATGTTTAACTACACATTATCTAGACGTTGAAGTGAAACTATATATATATATA
>NC_028637.1:59510549-59520377 GCF_001406875.1 Solanum pennellii
TATATATATATATATATATATATATATATATATATGTATATATATAAAGTATTACATTGGAGACTTGAAGAATATAGACTTCTTTTATATTTGTTGAGATTCCACTGTTTCTATTCCCTGTTTAGAACTAGCAGTTTCTGTTCTCATATCAAAAAAGGTGATGGTATGTTCTAAAACATCTTGATACATGTGATTGTTCATTAATGTGTTAAGTATTGAAATTGTTCAAGTATTCATTTGTAAACTATGTTCCTTGTTTAAATTCCATTGATGATACATTTACCCATTATTACTATTTATTTGGTTTTGAACTAGACGAAAAAATGTACAAAAGTTTGATGAGTAGTATTCCGCTATAGATTTTCTCACCCGTAATATATTTGGTTTTAAGTCTTTATTCAACTTAATCGTGGAGAAAGACTAAAAGTGCCCCATGCTCGTTGTTTATGCTACTTTCTGAAGGAGTTTGCCTCGAAGGAGCCATCTACTCAGTAGGTACTCAGGATAAAAGATTCAAAGTGATATTTATTTTTAAGAAGGAGAATTATGAAATTTTAGAACAATGTAATAGATATTTCTACAAGAGAGTTTTATAACTTGATAGAAGTGAAAATAAAAATTAGCAGACACTGATGGTCCAAGATGGGATCTGGGGGAGTTTACTTTGTGGATTTTTTCGGAGTTGCGAAACATAAGGAATGAGAGAATCAAACTATCATGTTCTCTGAGGCATTTTGTTTCTAAGTTGCTCCAACTCGGGTGTGGGTATCCCGTACGGGTTCGGATCTAAAGGTCGGATCCTTCATGATCTAATTTTTGAGATTTAGGGATATGAATTCATGAATAAATCAGGGTGTGTGGGTATGCCTAAAAATAATTTGAATATCTAATAAATAGAGTTATGAAACCCAAATTATATAATATTATTATGTGGAGTACTTGAGGAGAATCTTGGATGGAGATCAAAGGAAAAATATATTCCATTTCCTTCAATTCACTTTAGCTTGAAAACATATTTCTAGGGTTGCTTTGGTAGGCACTACACCTGATGGTGAGAGTGTTTTCACAGCTTACGAAATTGGATTACTTTTTCTTATTTCAAGAAGAAAAGTTGGAGAGAGATTAAAACAACAGAATTTGCAGAAAAAATTGAGATCATTCGTATCTGTAGTCTTGTATAAAGACTTTATCCTGTTTTGAAATTTATTATTTTGGAGGTTAACTAGTTTGTTTTTGGTATTAATTCTTATGGAAGACATCACTGTCTATAAATATATATATATATATATATATACATATACCTTGTTATTGTTGCTATTATTTTTACAGATAGCACAATATTGTAATGGAGCCAATCCGGACTCCATCAAGCGGGCATAGAATGCAAGCGCCTTCTTCTCTAGTTTATGTAGCATAAAACCCCACTCGCAACAGAACCCTGTGATGCGGTAACTATGGTGCCTCTCCTGACTTGCGGCATAGGGAAAATGGATGAAGGGTAGGTGTTTGTTATTTTGTCCTACCACTGGGAAAGCCTGCAATAAGTTGAAGATAAGTTAAAACGTGAAAATATAGTCGGGGTAAGGATAAAAAACAATGAGCCGCTTGTCATGGTTGACCTTAAATACTCGTGCTGCCACGGTCGGAAGATTCTGTGTTGAACCTGCTTGATGAAAAATGTAGGTCCGCCACTACTGTGGCATCCATCTATGGGTGTTTGATCAGCGTCCACCCTGAACATTTGTTTTAGATCTGATTTCTTTTCCTCTTTAGAAGTTTCTTTGTAAGGAGTACAGCATTAACATGAATGAATTTGTCATGACTAATGTCTTTCCTAATTTATTGAAACTATCTTCCTTTTCTTCTATCTTCATTTGCTTGATTTTGCAAAATTTGAATCTGTTGGTATTGTTCGCTTTATCTGTGTTTTACCTAGAAGTGATAATTCTTTCGCTGCAGAAAGAAATTGCTCAACTCACATGTGAGTGTGAAAGGCACTTTGGGACTCAGTCTGGTGGAATGGATCAAGTAATGCAACGAACAGTAAATCTTGGTTACTTAGTTACAGCTGGACCAATGCAAAGTGCAGTATATAATTAGTTGTCCTAAATGTTGATGTTTTCCTAATTCTTCTCCTAAATTTCAATATAATGTGTCTCTTGCTAGTTCAGTATAGCAATGCAGATAGTCTTGACTTAATATTTGATTCTTAAAGGCATTTTTTATTGTTTTGTGCAGGCCATCTCTGTTATGGCAAAATCTGGGCTTGCTGAGTTGATTGACTTCAATCCTATACGTGCAACTGATGTACAACTACCTCATGGTGGCACTTTTGTGATAGCCCATTCATTAGCTGAATCACAAAAAGCAGTTACTGCTGCAGTTAACTACAATAATCGGGTTGTTGAACGCCGACTAGCTGCTGTAAGATTTAGCACCCTTTGTTTGATAAATTTCTGATGTTAGAGCGCAGTAGATGATTTTCTTGTCTCTCTACTCATAATAGTTCTAATTATCTGTTTCTCAATTGGTTTCTTGGGGTTTTTAAATTTCTTATGACATCTTATTTTAGTATCTTTTGAAACTTGAAGATAAATACTTAGTCGAGTGGTTCAGACATCACCATTATAAAAAATAAAAATTAAACTACATAGATTTATGACTTATTCCTAAATTTACACTTTACTTAGTGGTTCATTAATATCTTTTACAAACTCAATGTCCTTAGGAGACTATAGTCCTTGGAATTAATGTTGTCAAAGCCGAGCTTAAGCTCTAAGCGAGGCTCAAAACGTGGTGAGTGCTTCGCCTAGCTTTATGTGCACTTCAGTGTCGTTATCAAAGTTCTAAGGCATATTTATCCTTGCCAAATACCTCTGTTGAAGAGGCAACACTAAACAATTGATATTTCACGTTATCATAAAACAAATTCAATATCTTTGTTCATATAATTTTCATTTGGACTAAACATATGTATTTGTTTTTTTTACCCTTTGCACCTTTTTTCATTAAAGTACATGCTTTATTTGTGCTTTTCGCTTAAAGCTCCAATGGACCATAGAGCTTTATTTGCGTTTTGCACCTTTGATAACACTCCTTCGAATAATGTAGAGTATGTAGTATCTATGGCAATAATTCTGAGTTCTAAATGGTTTAGATAGAATGAAAAATTTGGCATTGTGCGTGTGGTAGTAGAACTAGCTTTTTGAGATCCATGGGGACTTGCAGGAAAGCCATGCTGTTGGCTATTTATTCGCTTGTTGTGCAAATCTAACAAAGATGCAAAATGCTTCTACTATCTGCTGCATGTGTTTTTGTTGCTTTATCAATTCAGCCCTTTTGAATCTTTGTTTTGTGGTCTGTTAACTAGTTTCTAGTCACTTTTTTGACTGAATATGTCAGCAACTTACATATTCTTGTTTACTTTTATATTTACATATATACATATTGCCTCTTGAATGAGCATTGCAGAATAACCAACTTGGATATGCTAGTTTTCCCCTTTAGATGCTGCTTTTAAATTTGCAGATTGTACTGAGCATTAAGCTGGGGATGGAACCTAAGGAGGTGATATCTAGTTGTACTTGTTGTTTGCCTATATTACATTCATCTGTAACAATTCCCACCACTCCTACAGGAGCAATTGCATGAGGAACCATATACCAGCGAAGATATTGAGAATATCTGATACAATTACAGAGAATTACAGAGAAGAAACAAATTCCAGAAGTAAATCTCGAAGAATTTGAACAGCTAGTTCAGGGATTAAACCCGAGAATTCAGCTTAAGAGAAAATTATAGAGAGAACAAAACAATCTGACTATCAATCAATGAATGACTGTCAATGATCTAATATAATCCTTTTATAGGCTCCTAGTGATTACTAAAACCGTTAAGTTTCACAAATACAATTAACAGAGTTTAACTATTTAACAATCCTAACTGTTCTAACTAACTTCTGGACTTGTTAACAGAATAACTAACTTCTGGACTTGTTAACAGAAATTGCCACATCAGCGATTAGTTCTTCTTTTGCTAAATTGTATCAATACCCCTCCGTAAAGAACAGACTTGTCCTCAAGGCTGAAAAGAGGGAAAATCGATGCTGCAATTCAGAAAGATATTCCCAAGTTGCCTGATCAGCTTCCAAACCTAACCACTGGACAAGCACTTTACACACAGCCTTGTTACCATTCTTAACCAACCTCCTCAAGTATAGTTTCTGGCTTCGGACAGTAGGGACTAGAAAGATGTAGGACTGGAGGATGAGAAATGTCTCTAGGCACCTCATGGCATCTCTTGAGCTGAGAAACATGAAAAATGGGATTGATCAACACATCAACAGGAAGCAACAATTTATAGGCCACTGCACCAACCCGTGCGTCAATGATATAGGGGCCATAATACTTTGCTGCTAGTTTGTTGAAAGGTCGAGCAGCCACTGAAACTTGTCTATAAGGTTGCACCTTTAAATACACCTAGTCACCAACTGCAAATACTTTGTATGATCGATGTCTATTAGCCAAGTCCTTTATCTTTTGTTGTGCCCGACGGATATGAAACTTAAGCAACTCAATAATAGCCTCTCTTGCTTCCAAGGATCTGTCAACCATCTCGTTAGCAGCTTCTCCAACCAAATAAGGGAGATGAATAGGTGGTTTTTGACCATAAATACCTTCGAAGAGTGTGCATCTCATAGCAGTGTGATAAGTGGTATTATACCACCACTCTGCAAGGGGGAGATAGGAGGTCCAAAGCAGAGGTTTGTCTGAGCGAAAACACCTCAAATAGGTTTCCAAAGTTCTGTTCAGTACTTCAGTTTGCCCATCACTCTGGGGGTGATATGCAGTAGATCCTTGCAACTGAACTCCTTGTAGAGTGAACAACTCCTTCCAAAATGAGCTGAAGAAAACAGGATCCCGATCACTTGTCAATGTAACAGGCATACCATTGAGTTTAAAGACGTGATCTAAATAACACTGAGCTACATCTGGGGCAGTATAAGGATGTTGTAAGCTCATGAAATGGCCATATTTACTAAGCCGATCCACAACCACTAATATCACATCCTTGCCCTTGGCTTTAGGAAGACCTTCAATAAAATCAAGACATACATCAGTCCACACCCCTTCAGGAATAGGCAGAGGTTGCAACAACCCTGGGTAAGCAGCAACATCATACTTGTGCCGTTGACAAACATCACACTTGTGGATAAAGTTTCTAATATCTTGAACAAGAGACTTCCAATAAAATAATGATTGAATTCTTGTGATAGTTGCATCCATTCCAGAATGCCCACCTTGAGGAGTAGAGTGCCATAATGTGATAATGGTATTCCTCAACTGCATATCATGTCCAAATACTAGTCTACCCTTCCATCTGAGTTGGTCATTGCTCCAAGTAAAGTACTTGAAAGGTTGAACCTGCAACTTAACAATTAACTCTTGCAATGTAGCATCTTGTGTCCAAGTATCCTTGATATGTTGGTACAACGTATCATTAGGAGTAAGAAATGAAATAGCTAATAGTTCAGCATCAGGTTTCCTAGATAAGGCATCAGTAGCCTTATTCTCAGAGCCCTTCTTGTACTCTATGGAAAAATCAAAAGCCATCAATTTTGATATACCAGCCACCTGAAAGTCTGTATGAACATGTTGGTTGAGTAAGTATTTCAAAGCCTTTTGATCTGTCCTCACCACAAAGGATCTTCCCAACAGGTAGTGAGATCACTTAGTGACAGCAAAAATAAGTGCCAATAACTCTCTATCATACACTGACAAAGGCTGGTGCCTCGGGGCCAATGATTTACTAATGTAGGAAATAGGGTGTCCATGTTGCATTAGCACAGCTCCAATACCTCTACCACTAGCATCTGTCTCCACTACGAAAGGCAAGGAAAAATCTGGCATAGCCAGTACTGGGGCAGAAATCAAAGCTTGTTTCAGTGTTTCAAAAGTTGTAGTCGCATCATCTGTCCACACAAAACCTTCCTTCTTTAACAAGTTATGTAATGGTCTACATATGCTTCCAAACCCTTGGATGAATCTTCTGTAGTATCCTGCAAGACCCAAGAATCCTCTCAATAGTTTGATATTAGTTGGTATTGGCCAATGTTGCACAACTGTAATCTTTTTGGGATCAGTTGACACCCCCCCCAGCACTAATAAAATGCCCCAAATATTCCACCTTATCCACTGCAAAAGCAGACTTTGACATTTTTGCATACAACTGATGTTGTTTCATCAAATCAAATACAGCTTCCACATGAACTAAATGAGCAATAACATCTTTGCTATCAATCAGAATATCATCAAAGAATACCAACACTGATTTCCTTAACAATGGTTTAAAGACTGCATTCATCAAACTCTGAAATGATGAATGTGCATTGGTTAAGCCAAACGGCATAACCAGAAATTCATAGTGCCCTTCATGAGTTTTAAAAGTTGTTTTGTAAGCATCCTCTTCAGCCATTCTTAATTGATGATAACATGCCCTTAGATCAATTTTAGAAAAAATATCAGCTCCACCTAACTCATCCAGCAAGTCTTTAATGATAGGTATCGGAAACTTATCCTTAATTGTCATTTGATTCAAATCGCTGTAATCAACACAGAGTCTCCAACTTCCATCTTTCTTCCCAACTAATACTACTGGAGAAGCATAAGGGCTAGTACTATGTTGCACCACACCTTGATCCAACATCTCTTGTACTAATTTTTTAATGACATCTTTTTTAATTCCCGGATACCTATAGGGTCTCCTGTTAACAGGATTTGTTTTGTCAATTAGGGGAATTCTATGATCAAAATAACCTCTGTGAGGTGGTAATGCAGTTAGAAATTCAAATAAGCATGAGTAATGACTAATTAGTGCAGCAAATTATGGCAAAATTCCCTCACTTTGAATGGCTTGAATGTTATGACACTGCGCGACTTCTACTGCCTGAGGTATATGTGACAACATGAAGAATTGCCCTTCCTTAGCGAAGGATTAGCTTTAACCGCGTTCAGACCAGTGCTAGCACCTCTTAATACATGTTATTTTCCTTTGTAAACAAACTCAATGGACCTATGTTTAAAATCAAACAAAATTCTACCCAACGTATTCAATCATTTTAAGACTATATCCACATTTCCTAGTGGTAAAAGCAAAAAATCAGAAGAGAATGTGGTTCCCTGCAGTAGCCAGTGAAGATTCTTGCAAATAGCAGGGCTTTGCACTTCTCTACCATCAGCCATACTTATAGATTGTTCTTGAATAGAACTAGTCTGAAAACCCACCTTTGCAGCTACTTGTTTATCTATAAAGTTGTGAGTGCTTCCAGTATCAATCAAGACTTGCAAGTGTTGTTTTTCATGGTATCCTGTTACTCTTATGGTTTGATAACCAATGACCCCCGTAAAAGCCTGTAATGATATAGCCATAAATTCATCTATTTTCTCCCAAACCTCTTCTATCTGTTCCTCTTCTACTTCAACATTTACTATTGTAGTTAGGATCATTACCAGTATGCATATCATTGAATCGAGCTCCTTGCGGTGTTTCTCCTAGACAATCTCAACCAGAATTAGATTCTGCCCTAGCTAAGTCCTTTTCTTTTCCCTTATGATTCCAATTCCCAATTGCTTCCCTGATTTCTATCAATTCCTTATCATCCTGTACATTGCGATCGTTTATACTAGACATTCCTTCCATCAATTTTTGTAACTGCGTCTGAATCTGTTGAAGCTTGTCCTCTGTTTCTTCTTGACCTTTGTTGTGCGTCATCAGATCAGTGCCAAGGATTACCGGGCTCTGATACCAATTGATACAATTACAGAGAATTACAGAGAAAAAACAAATTCCAGAAGTAATCTCGAAGAATTTGAACAGCTAGTTCAAGGATTAAACCCGAGAATTCAGCTTAAGAGAAAATTATAGAGAGAACAAAACAATCTGATTATCAATCAATGAATGACTGTCAATGATCTAATACAATCCTTTTATAGGCTCCTAGAGATAACTAAAATCGTTAAGTTTCACAGATACAATTAATAGAATTTAACTATCTAACAATCCTAACTGTTCTAACTAACTTCTGGACTTGTTAACAAAATAACTAACTTCTGGACTTGTTAACAGAAATTGCCACATCAGCGATTAGTTCTCCTTTTGCTAAATTGTATCAATATCAAAAAAGGAAAAGCTGGAAACAGTCTTTGCCGCCTCACCAACTTCTTTGGATGTGCTTCATGCTGCTAAGTGTTTCAAGTTGCATCAGGTCAGTATGTGCTTTCATACCTATTCCGTTTTCGTTCTTTCTTAGTGTTTCCATCTTCATAGTGGGCCTTCACTTGTATCAAATTGTTTTGCTTCAAATCCTTTGTCCATTTTATTCCTTAGAAAGATGTTGACAATTAATAAGTTCTCTTGGATAGGAATTCTACTGTTTCCACACATTCGTTTTCTTGTACTTCTTTAATAGATGATTGTAGATGTTTGTCCCTTTAGTCATGTTTTATTATATTGATATGTCATCAAACTGTCATTTCTTACTGCATAACATCAGTATTCTTTTACTCCATTTTAATTTTCACAAATTAGTGATCTTCTTTCACCTTTCAAAGAGCTGCCCATGTATATTCTGAAGCCAAACATGTGCACGCTTTTAAAGACACCGTATCGTCAGAATTAAGGTCTGTCATGGAGGATGTGCTTTTCACCGGGCTTTTCCCAGCTTTTCTTTTTGACATACTTAAAATCGTAACAAATTGGTCATTGCAGTGATGAAGACATGTTGAAGAAGTTAGGTGACCTTATGAACGACAGTCATTTATAGCTGCAACGTCCTTTATGAGTGCAGGTAAAAGTCCAGGTTTACTTTTGGATCTTATTACATGGAACTCCCATTCTTTTTATAATATTTCCCCCACTGGATTGAATTATCGTAGTTGATGAGTTCCAATTATTTGTTGGAATCAGTTGTTCATAATTAGAAGAACTTGTGAAGATTTGTCGAGATAATGGTGCTCTTGGAGATAGGCTTACAGGAGCCGGATGGGGTGGTTGTGCAGTGGCTTTGGTGAAAGAGAGTCTTGTTCCACAACAATAATGGGTTACTCGGACAAATCAACAATCAGGCAATTCAGGCAAGATATTCAAATTAAAATCGAGAAAATAACACACAAAGATGGATTCAAAGAGGCCCAACACACATCACTAGGATCAAACAATTGCAAATGACTAAAAACCGCTAAATATGAGTTTGGGGTTCAAAAAACCAACCTTTTATGTTGAATATATACTTTTAAATGCTAGGCTACAAAGAATTCCAACTCCGAACATAATTGATGACTTAAACGTAGTAGAAACATGAAAACACGGGAAAATATACAGATGTGATTTTGGGAAGTTAAAAAGTGAGGGAATGTGAAAGAATTTGAAATTTTAAACCTTTGACCTTTAAAACCATCCCCTTTCGGTGACATTAATTTTTCTCGCTGACCCATGGCGACACGCCGAGTAGCACTTACTTCGCCAAATTTACGAGACCTCCAGTTAATGTCGGAGTCCAAACGGTGGACTAAATAGTAATTGCCGACCTATTCAGCGACACGCCGATATGCTCCTGGGCTCGCTAAGTTTTACAGACTCAGCTATGCATGCCATCAGGGACTACATGCACTATATCAATCAACAAACTAGAGATTGATTAACTGTAAGAGCCGTTAGAGATAAAAATATAAAGTACTACTCCCTCGAGTTCACATTAAGTGGTGTTTTGTCTTCTTTTAAATATACATACATACATACATACATACATACATACATATATATATATATATA
>NC_028637.1:59520730-59536544 GCF_001406875.1 Solanum pennellii
ATATATATATATTAGTTCAAAATAAGTGGTATATAACATAATGAAGAAGTTCATTTTCTTAAAATCAAAAGTCACCTTCAGGGTGGGGGTTAGGCATGACTACCTTGTATATTAAATAAATGAAAAACGTGTTAATTACTCATTTCGTCCACTTACCTCCTTGTTTGAGAGCTACAAAGTGGTCGTAGACTTATATTGTAATTACGTTGTGATTCCTTGAAAATGTAGTCCTTTTGCATTTTGTGTCAATGTCTCAATTATAAGAAAGGAATTCACTGCGATTATCTATGTCCTCCAAAGCTTTTGTAATTTTGTAATTATCTATTTTGTCTCCAGTAGTATGATTATATGGATGTTTCTAATTATTTTGTATTTGGTTTGTGTTTTTCAAGTATGTCCTAATGTAACTTCAAGTTCCAAAATTATGTAGTCTTCACTAATATTTTACACTAATAATTTTTCCTGGGAATCTGAAAATTAACACTAATATTTTTTCGTCTATTAGCAATCTGGCAATTAACACTAATAATTTTTCGTCTATTAGCAATCTGGAAAAATTTATATTACAATAGATAACTGAAAGGAAATTAACACAATTACATATAGACCCACAACTATTCACATAAATTTAATTACGATCGAGAGATCGACGCCTATCATGTCCAGTTAGCCTACATAATCCACAAGCTTGCTCATACAGTGTAAAACCACGATCCGTTTCATTAGGTATTCTAGTTGTCCTTGGACGATTAGGACGACGATAGATTTACTACTTCTCATTGTAAAACTTGGAGATGGACAATATGCCTCATGACTTGGTGAGAATGATCCAGAATAAGTTGCAACATAATTCTCTACCGTGAAATGCTCGCTAACAAAATTTCTAGCTAGCCTCTCATTCTATCAGATACCTTCATGTAACAAAATTTCTAGCTAGACTCTCATTCTATCAGTTACCTTCATGACATGCGAACATAGGAAGTGCAAACTAACCCATTTTCCACAATCACATTTTCTTTTATTCACTGAAACACAATGATAATACTAACGGCACGATCAACATGTATAGATCTAACATCGTATACCCATTTGGGTATATTCCAATCAAAAACAAAGTGCCCTTTTAAACATTCATAATTCTTCTCCCGCGTTATTTTGAACTTTCCTGTCCATAATTCATTTTGTTCTTCAAGTTGGTGAGTTAATTGAGACATGTGGGTATATTTTTCAATAGTTTGCTCCAATTAAAGTCAAACCATAGCAGTAACTGGCAAACTTTGTGCTTTTTTCAACACTCCATTAAACGACTCTAAAAGATTTGTTGTCAATACTCCCCATCTTTTTCCATCATCATGGCTAACAGTCCATTTGTCAAGGGAATTTCCATGAGTTATTCATATGCTTCAACAATTTATTCTTTAATTTGCCACATCAAGGATTTAAACTTTCTTATTTGATGGGTTGAAGCAGCCCTTCACATCAATCTGCTGAGGTCCTTGTTTGAAAATTTAGATTGAAAGATGCTCTTAATATGCCTTATGCAAAATTGATGGAAGGCTCGAGGTCTTGAAATCGCCGCAACTCCTGCAAACTAGTCAAGATTTCTTTTGCCCTATCAGATATAACACATACATCTTGTCTACCTTTTATCACATGGGCACTCAAATTTCTAAAAAATCACATCCATGCCTCTTTTGACTCGTTGTCTACAATAGAAAATGCTAAAGAGAGAATGTTATCATTTCCATCAATTACCAACAACAATTAATAATTTGATCTCATATTTTTCATAAATATGAGTTTCATCTATTGAAATAACAGGGCGACATGTTTGGAATCCATCAATGCATGGGTTAAAAGCCCAAAAAATTTAGGTAGGTCACTAAATGATTTCTCAAAGTCACCATACACCAATTCAAATATGTGTTGACATACATGCTACGCTTTTATGTATGTCACATGATGACAAAATTTTTCATGAACCTTTGAAATGACATCTACCACCAAGTACTTATGATTTTTTTCTGATTTGATTTAGAAATAGTGATGCAATCAAATTGGTATTTAGGTTGCGTGACCGCTAGAAATCCTTCAGTCTCATATCTATCATTTTCAACATATTTTCCAATCTTACAAAGGTTATCTCCAACTTTTCGACCTCGGAGAAACCACAAGCAACCCAATAAATTATAAAACTTACATCTCACAACCCATAGACTTTTGGTAGATGTTACTTCCTTGAACTCCTTATTTTTGTGCAAACTCCAAATCGTTACAACTTGTTTCAAATTTTCTTTACTTCTAAAAGACATACCTTTTTCCAAATCTTTTTTTGCTTCCTCGGACTAAACTAAAAAATATTTCACCTTAGATTCACAAGTAGACATGTAAATGTCTTCCTCATTCTCTAATGTCCTGAAATAGGGTATGTCATGAGACACACCCTGATCATGATTATGAAGATTTACACCATTTTGAGAAAAATCTTTAATATCATCGATATCTTCATCAGGTTCACTTTCATCACCATCTTTTGGATGTTCATCTTCCTCCGAACCTTCATCACTAATTTCAGCATTTACATCATAATATAGATCAACGCTGGTCTCATTATCTCTGCAAAAAAATATTAGTTAAATTCTAGCAAAATTATATATAGAGAAGTTTGTTTTAAAAGCGATAATTAATACTAAAAGGTTATTTCTTCTATTAATAAGGGATAATTTGTGTATAAAATTATCTTATTAAATTGTTAGACTAAAATTCGATAAAATATAGATATGTTGTTTACCTGGCCTCATATTCCATGTGGCTATTATCAATATGCATTTGACTCCTTGAGCCTTCACCAAATGATCGATGACCATGCATCGACAATTGTTGGAATGGTGGTTGAACAATCGGTTCTACAAAATGAGGTTGATTGGCCATGGTAAAGCCATAATTTTGAGCCACTAAATTCATGTGATAACCATGATGACCACTGACTTGAAATACAACATTTTGATATGTTGATTTGGTCTTTACATACATATTCAAAACATTTATATCAATCTTATCCGCAAATTTTTTAGTATGAAAAGGAATTGTAACAAAGATTGGTCATTCTCAATTTTAAACTCAATGAATCTTGTATTGTTACCACAAATTGAACATGGATATTATCCAGAAATAACCATATGAATATTTTCACTATTTATTCCCATTTTCTCATGCAACAATCCAACCAAGTCAACATAGTTAGTTGAGGTAGACATACTAATAATCGTTCTAGCACATTCAGTATACCTAAATCCGTTAATATCCGTAATCATTTCGCCACCCCAATACAAAGCAACCATCACACTATGTTCAAAGTTTGTCATCTTTAACCTACACATTAAAAAAAAGATAATTTTTTAAATAATATTAATAAATTAAAAAAATAATTGTAAAGCTACAATAAGAACTTAACATATGATAAACTTGACTTATTTAATTCATAACTGGTGAAGTTTTGTGAATATTATTTTAACAATGGGCCACACAAGTAAAAGTTTTGCTGAAATATGTTGGAACATGCAAAATATTACAACAACATTTATTTACAGTCACTTTGGTCAGTTTGAAAAATAGGGGAATGTGATTTTAACAGACAATTGTAGTTGATAGTCACGTTTTTAAGGTAACAAGTTACTATGTGTAACGTTTTATAGCTAAATATGCAGGATTCAATTCTAAAGTTGCAGAAGTCGAAGGTCTGTGATTGGATTCTTAAGAAACGTCACTCACAGTAACATTTTAGGTGCAAAACATTACTATGAGTAATATTTTACAGTTGCAGGATTGGTTCAATGGTTCGTGATTGGATTCTCCATAAACGTACTCGTAAGTAACATCTTACACCTAAAACGTTACTCACAGTTACATTATTCATTTAATGTTGCCAGTCAGTCATCTTTTTGTCCGTTGAATTTTTAAAATTAAAATACCCTAAAACATTACTCAGAAATACGTTTATACTAGTTTTATACAAAAAATAAAAACGTATTATTTTGGTGAATTAGTTTAAATAATGGCTTAGTTTGGTCAAAAATTCGAGATATTAGTTACGTTGCATATATGCATAATTTGCCTTGTAGCTTGAGATTGTGTCTTGTCAAAAAGAAAAGCATGAGATACAAAAAAAAAGTGGAGTAAACCATTCGTCAACAAAAATTAACCTTCTGGTAGAGTTCTCCCCCTTCCGCTAGCTTGTCAGCCATAATATTCTTCTCCCTAGGTTCATATTGCATCATCCCCACCCCCATTTTCTCGAGTAGCTCCCTGCATTCAATAAAAATGTTTGAATCACATATTCCAATATTATTTAGTAAGGATATTACCTCTTTTGAGTCGGTATAGATCACCTCTTCTGGTAGATTAAGAGTTTGTGTCCTTAGGAGGCCATGTAGTAAGGCGATCAGTTCAGCCTTTACAACTGAGTTTGTTATAATTTTAGTACTATTCCCCTCTATACATTCTCCAAAGTGAGGTATTTCATAGACTATATAAGAAAAATAGTCTGTGAAGAAAAATAGAGTGTGAGCGATATTTTAGTAAGGTGGAAATCAAAAGAGTGTTATTCCTTTTGAGTGTGTAGTAGTCACTTTGAGTATTGTATTCGTGACTACACAGTGTAAAATTACTTACAATAGTAATATCAGTTGCTCCTCTTGGCCCGTGTTTTTTTTCCCTTTTTTAGAAGGGTTTCCACGTAAAATTCTTGGTGTCGTTATTTCCAATTTTATTTCCATTACTTTTACCATATATATTTTTGTGTTTGTTCGCGTTTTCCTAACAAACTGGTATAAGAGCCAAGGTTTTATCTGATTATACTCTGTGGTTGCGACACAGTCTGAACTTCCACATCAAAAAATATTTACTTTGATTTGTGATAACTATATTTTTGGGGGGAAACAATGGAAGCTATCACAAGTAGAATGATTACTTTGAATGGTGTGAATTATGCCATTTGGAAGGGGAAAATGGAAGATCTACTTTATGTTAAAAATTTTACAAACCAATATTTACCACTGTAAAGCATGATAATAAAACAGATGAAGAGTGGAATCTGTTGCACAGACAAGTTTGTGCATTCATTAGGCAATGGGTCGACGATAATGCGTTGAACCATATTTCTTGGGAGACACATGCTCAAACCCTATGGGAGCATCTTGAAAGTTTGTATGCTCGGAAGACTGGAAATAACAAAATGTTCTTAATAAAGCAGATGTTGAGTTTAAATTATCATGATGTTTCTCCGATGACAGACCATCTGAACAATTTTCAGGGGATCATGAACCAATTATCTACTATGAGCATCGATGAAGAAATTCAAGGCTTGCTTCTACTTGGTTCCCTTCCAGACTCTTGGGAAACATTTAGAACTTCATTGTCCAATTCTGCTCTGAATGGTGTGATCTCTATGGATTCCGCCAAGAGTAATGTCTTGAACGAAGAAATGAGAAGAAAAACTCAAGGTTCTTCTTTGTCGGATGTCTTGATAACTGGACCCAAGGGGAGAAACAAAACTCTTGGTACTCAGTATAGAGAACAAAATAGGAGCAAATCCAGAGGCAGGCTTAAGGATATTGAGTGTTATCATTGTGGTATGAAAGGGCACACAAAGAAGTTCTGCAGGAAGTTGAAGAGGGAGAACAAAAACAAAGAGGAAACTAAAGAAGATGGAAATGAAAATTTCCTAGCCACCATCATTAACATCGAAGATCTTGTTACCGTTCTTGATATAGACATGATAAATATTGCTTGTGATGAGTCAAGCTGAGTTGTGGACACTGGTGCCGCATCTCATGTGACATCAAGGAAGGATTTTTTTCTCTTCCTATACTCCTAGTGATTTTGGAACCTTGAGTATGGGTAATGAGACTGTTTCTAGGGTGGTTGGTATTGGTACAATTTGTTTGGAAACTAGTGTTGGAACTAAACTAGTTTTGAACAATGTGAAACATTCTCCTGATGTTCGTCTGCACCTGATTTATATTGGTGTTTTAGATGATGAAGGATATGTTAGTACCAAAGGCGATGGAAAATAGAAACTCATTAAGGGTTCCTTGGTTGTGGCTCGTGGTGACAAACATCGTGGTCTATACTGGACTACGGCCTCTTTTTGTGTTGATGTGGTGAATGCGGTTGAAAGCGATAATTCTTCAATGTTATGGCACAAGAGACTTAGTCACATCAGTGAGAAAGGACTTAATATTCTAGCTAAGAAGAAATTTTTGTCAAATTTCAAAAGTGTTAAATTAAAAAAGTGTGAGCATTGCTTGGCTGGTAAACAAAATACAGTTTCCTTTAAGCCCTTCCCTCCTTCGAGATAGACAGAGTTGCTTGAGTTGGTGCACTCTGAATTATGTGGTCCAATGAAGACAAAGACATTGGGTGGTGCACTCTACTTTGTCACTTTTATTTATGATTGATCGAGAAAACTTTGGGTCTATGTCTTGAAGACTAAAGACCAAGTGTTAGGTGTCTTCAAGCAGTTTCAGACTTCAGTTGAAAGAGAAACTGGAAAGGAATTAAAATGTATTCGTACTGACAATGGTGGTGAATATTGTGGACCATTTGACGAATACTGCAAGCATCAAGGTATTGACACCAGAAGACTCCTCCCAAGACTCCTCAGCTTAATGGTTTGGCTGAGAGGATGAACAGGACCTTGATGGAAAGAGTTAGGCGTTTTCTTTCTGAAGTAAAGTTGCTGAACTCATTTTGGGGAGAGGCTTTATTGACCGATGCACATGTGACTAATCTATCTCCTGTTTTTGCTTTGCAAAGTGATGTACCAAATAGTGTTTGGTATGGAAAGGATGTTTCCTGTGACCATTTTGAAAGTATTTGGTTGCAAAGCTTTTGTACATGTTCCAAGAGATGAGAGGTCAAAGTTAGATGTCAAGACAAGACAGTGCATCTTCATTAGATATGGCCTTGATGAACTCGGTTACATGCTATATTATCCAATTGAAAAGAAACTTTTGAGAAGCCGTGATATTATTTTCATGGAGAATCAAACAATTGAAGATATTGACAAAGCGGAGAAACTAGAATCTTTAAGTTTTGATTGTATAGTTCATCATGATAAAGTTCCTCACACAAGTGTGCATGATGTTGTTGGGCTTGATAATCATGGTGGCGCCCAAAATCATGTATCAAATAAACATGTTGATGTTGATAATAACAATGATATTGTTTTTGATGATCCTATTGCTCATAAAGTTGTGGACGTATCAAATATTCCGCTTCAGGGGTCCATAAGACAGTGGTTTCCTTCCTCCCCTTATTCACCCAATGAGTATGTGTTACTCACTAACGGGGGAGAACCTGAAAGTTATAAGAAGGTCATGGAAGATGAGCACAAAGATCAATGCATTGAAGCCGTGCAAGGTGAGATGAAGTCTCTGCATGAGAACCATACTTATGAGTTGGTAAAATTGCCTAAAGGCATGAGATCTTTGAAGAACAAGTGGGTGTTCAAAGTTAAAGTTGAAGAACACAACTTTTGAATCCCAGGTACATAGCTAGATTGGTTGTTAAGGAATTTGGTCAAAGGAAGGGTATTGACTTTGACGAAATATTTTCTCCTGTTGTGAAAATGTCATCGACTCGCACAGTTCTAGGTTTGGCTGCTAGTCTTAATTTAGAGATTCAGAAGATGGATGTGAAGAGGCTTTCCTTCACGGTGACCTAGATGAAGAGATTTATATGGAACAACCTGAGGGTTTCAAAGTAAAAGGTAAAGAAAATTTTGTGTGCAAACTCAAAAAGAGTCTTTATGGCCTAAAACAAGCTCCAAGACAGTGATACAAGAAATTTGAATTTGTTATGGGGGAGCAAGACTATAAGAAGACTTCTTCAGATCATTGCGTATTTGTACAAAAATTTTCTGACAATGATTCTATCATCCTTTTGCTATATGTGGATGATATGTTGATTGTGGGCAAGAATACTTCCATGATTGACGAGCTTAAAAAAGAGTTATTTAAGTCTTTTTCCATGAAAGACTTGGGTCATTCCAAAAAAAATTTGGGCATGAGAATTAATCCTCTCAGAGATGAAAGGAAGATTTATTTGTCCCAGAAGAAGTACACTGAACGTGTACTGGAGCGCTTTAATATGAAGAATGCTAAGCCTGTTAGTACACCTCTTGCTGGTCATATGAAGTTGAGCAAGAAGATGTGTCCTACAACTAGGGAGGAAAAAGAGAGCATGTCCAAAGTTTCATATTCCTCCACCGTTGAAAGTCTAATGCATGCAATGGTGTGCGCTAGACCTGATATTGCTCATGCAGTTGGTGTTGTCAGTAGATTTCTCGAAAATACGGGAAAAAAGCTTGGGAAGCTTTGAAGTGGATACTCATGTATCTTAGAGGAAACTCAGATGAATGATTGTGTTTTGGAGCATCAAATCCAATCTTGAAAGCCTATACAGATTCTGATATGGCAGGTGACCTTTGATAACAAAAAATCCACTACTGGATATTTGTTTAGTTTTTCAAGGGAAGCTATATCATGGCAGTCAAAGTTACAGAAGTGTGTTGCACTATCTACAACTGAAGCTGAGTATATTGCGGCTACTGAAGCGGGCAAGGAGATGATATGGCTAAAGTGATTTCTTCAAGAGCTTGGTTTGAATCAGATGGAGTACATTATCTATTGTGACAGCCAAAGTGCAATAGACTTGAGCAAGAACTCCATGTACCATGCAAGGACAAAATACATCGACGTCAAAATATCATTGTATTTGTGAAGAAGTGGAGAGTGAATCATTTCACATTGAAAAGATCCACACAAGTGAAAATCCTGCAAATATATTGAAGATACCGAAAGACAAGTTCGAGTTATGCAAAGAACTTGTGCGTATGAGCTCTCTCTAAAGAAGATGAAGATACCTTCTTCCAGTAAATAGGACTGGGGGGAGATTTGTTGAATCCATCCCATTTTTTGGTCAACTTTTGCTATTGCTACAAGCAATTGTTAAAAAGGAATAGTAATTGGAGGTTGAAAATAAAAGATTTGGTGGTTGGCAAATTGGTAAGATTTGCAACCATTTTTACTTTGCTATATTTACCTATGTCATTAGTGGCATAGGCATGGTTTTATCCTTCTATAAATGGAGAATTCTTGCTCATTTGTACAACACCACAAGTTAGAGAAAAAAACCATTTTGAGAGCAAAGTGAGGTATTCCATAGACTATACAAGAAAAATAGTATGTGAAGAAAAATAGGGTGTGAGCGATATTTTAGTAAGGTGGAAACCAAAAGAGTGTTATTCTTTTTGAGTGTGTAATAGTCACTTCGAGTTTTGTATTCGTGACTACACAGTGTAAAATTCCTTATTATAGTAATATTAGTTGCTTCTCTTAGACCGTGGTTTTTTCCTTATTTAGAAGGATTTCCACGTAATATTCTTGGTGTCGTTATTTCCTATTTTATTTCCATTACTTTTACCATATATATTTTTGTGTTTGTCCGCGTTTTCCCAACAGTTTGTTCTTTTTTCCTTGGGTTGTTTCCTAACAAGACTATTTGGTCCTAAAAACATAAACTTCTTTACTCTATTGAGGATAGCCTTTAGATCAATGTTGTTTCTATTCATTAATATGACCCATAAGACAAAGGGAAAGATGAGAGACCGGGTATACTCTAGTAAATGAGGTTGAGGTATCTAATATTCCTTAACCAATTTTCTACGTTGTTAACTCTAATGTTCCTAATAATGGCCTCACATCCTAGAATTGATCAAGTTACATCAGTCAGGATGCATTGAGAAAGATGTGTTCGATAGTTTCCGGTCGCTGGCATATATTACACATGGGGTTGCTGCAAATACCAATTTTTTGGAGGTAGCTTGATGTGGGAAGGTGAACATAGAGTGTAGTACACAAGAATAATTTGATTTTGTTGGGGGCATTGTAGCTTCCATATCCAATTGGAGTTGAGCTCTTGGTTGGGGCTCCTATTATGAATGTTCTTAAGGGATCTATAGGCGCTGCTACTAGAGAAGATGTCATTACTGGTTAAAGAACAGATTAATCTATTGGGGGTTTAAGATTTTTAGAAAAATTCGAAGATATTATTTTTATTCTATTTTTATTGGAAGTTGGAATGATAACTTACCAAAAGACCAATTCCCCTGGTGGAGGACATCCTTTAGTCTAAGCTTTGAGTCATCTTTGTTTAGAGGACCTTCCAAACTACTCCTGAGAGTTATGTTATCTGGTAACCAGTTTCTTCCAAGAACTTTATGTTGTGGGCATGAAAACGTCGGCCGGGTCCAAGTCACAATAGGTTCCAGATCTTCAATACTCTTTAGCAGACTTCCCCACTCTAATCACACCTTTAGCTACAGATCTTTGTCATGTTGATCCCAAATTACCTAATGAGAAAACTTATCCAAATACTATAGTTCCCATGGATACAGTGCGACCAATTGATCCAATACTTTATAAAGAAGTTACAATGGTGGGAGACACACCACATGTAAAATGGACAGAAGAAGAAGTTAATAGAATGAATAGAATCGAAAACCTTCAATATGTTGTGATTGGAAAATTCACCTACGAATGGTCTAATCTAGAAAAATTGAGGAGGATTATACCACAACAGTGTGATGTGAAAGGAGGGTGTCAGATTGATTTATCTCGCAACCGACACATCCTTATTCATCTCAACCACCAAGAAGAATTTATAAATGTAGATTCAAAGGGAGCATTCTCTATCACGTGTAAATGTGGGTATTCTTACTTGATGCACACAGTAATATATGATATTAGATTTAAGATCAATGAAGAATTAACAAAAAACTATGGCGTGGATTTCTTATCCCAATCTTCTGCCCACTTTCTTTGTTAAAGAGTTCCTCTTCTCTTTAGCATCAGTAGTTGGAAATCCAATTCACTTAGCAATGATCAGTAAGACTAGGCCAAGTTGTGCAAGAATAAAGGTAATGATAGACCTGCATAGTTCGTTTCCCAAGTCACTCCAGATGGAAATTGAAAATTAAAGCATATGAGATATACATTCAAAATCCATTCTTATAGATATGACTATGTTCCTATACTGTGATGAATGCAATATGCAAGGACATAGCAAGGAAGAGTGTAGATATCTGAATAAATCAATGCATATGACACAAAAACTAGTGACTGATTGTTAGAACAAAAATACTCAAGAAACTGATTTGAAAATAAAAGTAGAGTGAACTTATGAAATTCCAGCTATATATTAATCTGCAGAAAGTCTGAATTTATATAAGAAAAAACAAAAACAATAAAACTAAATAAGAACATGTGCCACTAACTACCATAAAAGGGGCAATTAACAGCCATAAATGGGGCCACTAATTTCAAAAAGTTTAGCAACTAAAGTTGACTAAGTCTAGCTAGAAAATAGGAAGCACTAAAAAGAATAATAAGCTGGAAAAAATGCCAATTGTCTAACATTCCTCCTTGGCATTTTTGTGGCAAACACCAATTCTTTGCCTCAGATCTTCAAACCTTTTCTTTGGCAATGACTTGGTGAAAATGTCAGCTAGTTTGTTCTCAGATGAACAATGAACAAGCAACACTTCATTAGATTGTTGGACTTCTCTAATAAAATGAAATTTGATCTTGATATGCTTAGTTCGACCATGAAACACTGGATTTTTTTAGATTGAAACTGTTGAACTGTTGTCACACATGATCTTGGTAGCTTCTGTTTGTTCATGGCCTAAGTCCTTCATCATCTTCCTTAGCCAGATAGCTTGATTAAAAGCATATGCAACAGCTATGTGCTCAACTTTTGCTGTTGATTGAGCTATACGTAATTTCTTGTTTTCTAGAGCTCCAACTAAAATAACTTTTTCCCAAACTAAAAAGATATCCACAGGTGAGTTTGGAATCATCAACTCCACCACCCCCAATCACTATCAGAGTAACCTATCAGGTTCATAGTTACTTCAGCAAATGTTGGGAAAAAATTCCAAACTTGTTGGTTCCTTTAATATACCTTAACACTCTTTTAGCCGATGTGAAGTGTGTGTCTCTAGGAGAATGCATGAACCTAGAGACAAAACTAACAACAAATAGAATGTCAGGTCTGCGTGTGGTTAGATATGAAGACTGGCAATTAAGCTTCTATACATACTATCATCCATTTTTTCAGAATCCTCATCCTTGCAAAGCTTCACACCAGTAGATATTGGAGTACTCACAGGTTCGCAGTCTTGCATTTTGAACTTCTTTAGAATATCCGAAATGTATTTCTGCTGGTATATGAAAATTCCATCACTGGACTGCAACACTTCCATGTCAAGAAAGTACTTCATGACTCCAAGATCAGTCATTTTAGAGATTTTCTCCATTTCATCCTTGAACCTTTGGATTAGTTCAATTTTGCTTCTTGTCACAAGCATCTCATCCACATAAATTGAGACAATTAAGGACGCACCTGCAGTGACTTTCACATACAAATAGCTTTGCTTTGACTTCTACTAAAGCCAAGTTGGATGACATGATTGTCCATCCTCTCATACCATGCCCTTGGGGATTGTTTTAGGCCATACAAGGCCTTCGTTAAGAGATAAACTTGATCCTCTTTTCCAAGAGTTGAGAAACCATCATGTTGCTCTACGTAGATCTCTTCAGCAAGCAAACCATTCAAGAAAGCCGATTTGACATAATGTTTATGAATGAACTATGACATGCAAATGCAAGAATAAGCTTGATTGTGTCATACCTTGCTACAGGAGCAAATGTTTCCTAGTAATCCACACCATATTGTTGTGTGCATCCCTTCACCACCAATCTAGCCTTATGTTTGCAAATTGTTCCACCAGGATTGAGTTTGTCTTGAAAATCCATTTTACACATATCACCTTGCGATTTCTAGGTTTGTCAACAAGCTTCCACGTTCTGTTCTTCTAGATCATGTCTAGTTCATCTTGCATAACTCTCGTCCATGCCTGAGAGTCTTGTGCATCAGCATAGCTTGTTGGTTCAGAGGTAACCAAGTTACACCGTTGATAGACATCTTTTAAGGATCGAGTCTCCCTCACTGGTACATCATCCACTAGTTCATGAAGTGAAGTGAAGTTTGACATTTTCACAACAGGAGAATTAGTTTGACTTCACTTCACTTCATCAAACTTCACTTCTCGCCTGAGAATTAGTTTTTCTGATATCAAATAGAAAATCCTGTAACCTTTGGATGAACTATAGCCCATAAATATGCCTTTATGAGCCTTGTTGTCCAGCTTACTCCTCTTTGGTTCTGGAACTCGATAATAACATATACACCCAAGATTCTGAGATGGTGTACTGATGGTTTGTTCCCACACCAAGCTTTATATGGAGTCATGTCCTACAAGACCTTAGTAGGCATTTTGTTCAGCAAATATACAGAGGTATTGACTGCCTCAGCCCAAAACTGATTTGGGATCTTTCGTTCGAGCAAAAGACATCTGGCCATCTCCATTATTGTCCTGTTCTTCCTTTCAGCACGCCATTTTGTTGTGGAGTATATGGTAATGTCAATTGGCGTTCAATACTTGTGCTATTACAAAACTCCACAAATTGAGAAGAAGTATATTCTTCTCCATTGTCAGACCTTAAAGCCTTAATAGTAAGATTACATTGATTTTCTACTAAATTTTTAAATTGTTTTAAAACATCAAAGACTTTACTCTTTAGTCTTATGAAATAAACCCAAACATTCTGGTGTAGTCATCAATAAAGAGGAGAAAGTATTTGTTACCACTCAGTGAATCTGTTTTCATTGGACCGCAAACATCCGTATGAATGAGCTGAAGTTTCTGGTTAGCTCTCCATACTTTATTTGCTTGAAAAGGCAATGTTGTTTGCTTTCCCTGTTGGCAAGTTTCACAAACTTGAGCATTAGAAAGAAATTCAGGCATATTTTTCCACTAGCTCCTTCTTTTTCATCTCTGCGATGCTTCTCATATTGAAGTGACCAAACCTTTTGTGTCATAGGTTTGTACATGTTTGTGAAGTAATAGTGTAAGTCTGGTCAATTATTTTCTCCCAATCAACTGAAAACATTCTGTATAAGGAAAAAACATAAACATTAAAACTAAATAAGAACATATGCTACTAACTACCATAAAAGGGGTCACTAACAGCCATAAATGGGGCCACTAACTTCAGAAAGTTGAGCAACTAAAGTTGACTAAGTCTAGCTAGAAATAGAAAGCACTAAACTAAAAAAATAAGTAAAAACAATAAAAATAATAATACGCTGAAAAAAATGTCAATTGTCTAACACTAATGAGCACAATGATAAAGTTCAAGAGACTAGAATACTCAGCTTACAAACAGGTAAAGCTAAGATTCTCTCTAGTGGTAAAGTGGTTGGTGATCCTAGAAATCAGAAAGTTGTCCAGCATAAAAAATAACATTTTTTAAAAATAAAGTCCAAAGCTATGAGAATCTAGAAATCCACATGGGAGAGAATAGTTTTGAGGCACGAAGCAAAGAATCTGCCACAGGATCGCCTAATCAAGAACAAGCAGATGACAATTTATGCAGTAATAATGAATCTAACAATGATGCAGTTCAAAAAAAGGAAAACAAAGTGAAGAATGGGAAAAGTCAACAATAAATTACTACAAAAGACTGGATCAATAAATCTTTTGGTAAATTCCAAGCTATTGGATCATCTTCTATGGATAAGAGGGTTGTAGCAGACAAGGAAATTGATCTCCAAAATGTTGTTAAAGTCCCTGCAGATGTGCAATCTGGTCAGTTGCAGCCTATAATTAATGAATATAAGAGTTTTACTGTGGAAAATAAGGTAGAAAATAATAGCAAACAAATGCAAAACTCTTTAGCTTTATCAGAATATATGAAAGGTTGTTAATAATGGAGAACTAAAGGGGTTACAAGGCACAGAGTTCATCAACTTCAGTGGCAACGGCAGACTTCAATTACAAGTTCATGATAACAATAGTATTCAAAGACGGATAACAAATACAACAACCAACATCAGTAAAATCAAGATGAGCGTACTCCTAATTTTGATTTAGCAATGGTAGAAGTCCCTACCATGGTGTAGATGAATCTCAGGTCCTAGCTTTGAAGTTAGATTCTCCTAGTAGAGTTTCGCATGATATTGTTACACATAAATTAGGAGAAGAAGAAGCTAATAGTCTAGGAGATGCAAATCATTCAATAGCAGCAAACGAGACAGATGACAGTGATACTTTTTTAGATCACATATCTTCAGAAGGGGATTTATCTCCAAGGGCGATGAAAACAACTAGAAAAGGATGTTGGGTTATGGGCCTTTTTCCCTTCCTATGTGGATAAATAAAAGCCCAATTTGGACCAACCCATTTTTGCCCACTGGCCCATTCTTATGAGGCAAATATAAGCCTATTTAAGTCTTATTTTCAGACACACAGAGAGTTTTTCAGCAGCCAAAAAGAGAGAAAGAGAGCAGATTTTCGCAGTCAAAAATTCAGCCCTAACAGCCAACTTCAAATTGCGATTCCCGCTTCGTTTCTTGTCCGATTGAGCTGATTTTTGGACAGCATATTATATTCATCTCAATCTTTAATTAGGAACTGACAGAGTTGGATTTGGTGGCCTGCAGCTTCAGTTTTGCTGTCGTGAACAGTAGCTGCGAAATTGGTGATTTTGCTCCTTTAATTCTCTAGATTTGGTGCAATCTTATTTTGTTGTTGCTCGTTGTTTGGCACTTGTTTTGTGGCCAATTTTGGAGAACAATATTGTAACTCTTGGTGATTATAGTGGAGCTTTTGGTCCCGTGGTTTTTT
>NC_028637.1:59540972-59559616 GCF_001406875.1 Solanum pennellii
TTTGTGGCCAATTTTGGAGAACAATATTGTAACTCTTGGTGATTATAGTGGAGCTTTTGGTCCCGTGGTTTTTTACTCTTCACATCGAAGGGTTTTCCACGTAAATCTTGGTGTCTTGTGTGATTTGTTTATTATTGCCTTGTTATATTTGTTTGGTTGAATTACTTGCTGCCTTACTATCATATTGCTTGTGGTTGTTTGTCTTCTCTTGGTTCAAAGCGAAAAGGGAAAGTATAGACTTGGGTATTCTTCCGCTGTTATCCTATCAGGCATTTTTGTTAGTGCCTTCCTTGTCTTTCCCAACAAAGGAAAGAAGCATGATATTGGTGAGATTACCCAACCTACCAGAGTGCAGCCAAAGAGAAATAAAGCTAGATCTCATTAATAATGAAGGCCTTTATTTGGAATATTAGATCAATAAGGCCACAACAGGCTTTTCAAAGGATCCAGATGCTACATAAGTTTCCCCATTTTACATTTATTGCAGTAATTGAACCTTTTCATTATGTTAGATATATTAATAAATACAAGAAAAGATTGAAAATGCCTCTAGCCAATTCTAATTGAAATGGGAAAATCTGGATCTTTACTAATCAGGATATTGACACCACTGTTGTCAAAGATAACAGCAACTCACTTTGAGTTTGAAACATCAAACTCAGCCCCAGAGTTTTTATGTTGCAATTGTCTATATCAATGCAGAGAATGAACTTGTGGGAAGATCTAAATCAAGCTGTAGATGGTATGGATAGGACTTGGTTGATTGAGAGTGATTTTTATATAGTCTTAAATGAGGAATAAAAGATAGCTGGGCTACCCCTCTTAGGTGTGTCTTTGCTGCCTACGATTAAGATGGTTCATATCCTTAGATTGGTATTTACTTTTGCTGTGTTTTCTGCGTGTTGCCTTTCTAGGGCTTTGAGTTTTGAAACTTGTTCTGTTTTTTTCTTTCCTCTTCTTTTTTATATGCCAAAAGTGGAAGATATTGTCAATATCGTCTGTGTATTTTGTACCGTGCTGATATTGCACAGGAAATGAAGTATTGAAGTAGATTTGTCATAATTAAAAAGGGGAAAATTAATGATTGACACTCATTTCAAATGTCATACAAAAGAGATTTTGATGATAGGCACCATGAACCAAGTTCATCCCGATTAACTTAGAAGTCAAAAGTAAAAGGCGGGAAAAAGGATCTAAGGTGAAATTACTGAAATTAAAAAGAAGACTTTTTGCATTAAGATGAAAGTTGAGTCAAAAGAGTAAAAACAATAAAAGAAGAAGAGCCGTGTATGAATAAGGAGATGTGGCATACGCTTAGAAAGGGATTAGTATTTACTAAAAATATTTAATTCCTTTCCTGATACAAATATAAATTTCGCCCTTATATAAATTGGACTTGTAATTAATTTGACTATATAAAAAGACAAGGCGGAAGAAAGAGAAAGCGGTCTTTGCATAATTTAAACAGAGAGAAAGAGAAAATTTGTAATATCCCATATTTAAATAAGGATAGATCAGTCATTAGCTTCTTATAAAAAAAAAATTCTTAAAAAAACGGAAAACAAAAATGGGCTTTAGCCCATCACTCGTGAAAACGGAGGAAGCTGGCTGCTGAACCTTTTCAGCTTTACTCCAACTTTACGCAGCAGAATAAAAAAGAGGGTCTTAGACGAGTTATGCGGAAGAAGAAGCAATATAGCTTCAAGGTCAAGATGATAGAAAAATATGTTAGTATTGAAAGTATTAATTGGGTAAGGAACTACAATTTTGAGCAGCACAACAGTAGCAGAAAATTACTTATAGCATCAGATTGATCGAGTATTGCGAGAACTCTTGAAGAAACTTGGAATCCACACCTGCTTCCTGTAAAGGACTCATTCTGCAGGAAGGTCACTCTTTGGTCAATAGATTTTACTTGAGTTATCTTTTTATGAAATTGGATTTTTGTTTTTGGGTACTAAGATAATTTTGATATTGTTAAGAAAACAATGGGCAGTGAGTTGTTTCTTGGTCTTAAGCATTAGTTTGGTATTCTTCTCGGTAAAGAATGGGTTGAACAAATTGTATACGTAGGTTGAAATTGCTAGGCACATGAACTTATTAATTCATTCATAGCATGAATAGATATGATTCGACGAATGAAGAGTTAATGATGAAACCTCGAGGGTTGGGAATTCTACATTTATTGTGAATTAGCTTAAAACAAGATTTTAATACGAGATCGATTCGATGTGATTATAGATTGAACGAGGAAGGCTTACAAATTGCTTGAGGTGACAAGTTTGGTATTTCAACACAAGTACTGTGAGTAGTAATCTTACCACAATTGATGTTTTATAATTAGCATGATTTTTACATGATTTATAACGTAAATGTGTTAGTGAATGTTTTGAACTTGTATGTGGGACAAGTCTTTTACTGGATATGATACTGAAAATATCATTTAAGATGATCTCATTTTTTTTTACAATATATGATTATTATTATTGAAAACGTTTTACACTTATTTGACAAATAGTATTTCGACAGGTGATTAAACTTTGAAATGATATGATTTGATGAGATTTAAATGCTCTGTTCGACTTTGAAATGCTTCTACTGATTATAAGAAAAATATGAACGGGAGTTGACCTTGATGAATCAGTAGCTAATGGCGGGATCGTTAGACCTGGTGCACCTTGTAATTACTGATTTCTGATAAAGCCCTTGCTAGTGGGATAAGAATCTAGTATACTGTTACTGATATCCCTCGAGAAGGGATCTACCGATATGAATATTTAACTCCTTTACGAGGAGTTCACTGTTACTGGTTACTTCTTAAAGAGAATGTCACTCTGATTACATGATTCATCCTTGGAAACCTTCCGGATATAAGATTTGATATGAAAGTGTTTTTCTGAGTTTACAATTATAAGATTTGATATGGAAAGGTTTCTCTGAGTTCACTATTAAGTATTTTTATTGATTTTGCTTATATAAGGCACAAAAGATTGAATATTGCTATTATTTATGAAAGAACATTATTTCATCGTTATGATTATTGTACTAGCATGTTTTCTGACTTATTCCTCGTTAAAATGATTGTGGTTAAGTATTATTACTCACTGAGCTAGCGTCTCACTCCTCGCTAATTATTTTTACAGAGAACTCGGGTGGTATTGAGGAGGATGTCATTAACTAGATAGAAACTTGGTTGCATTTGGTGAGCCCCGAATTGCTTCAAACTCTTAGAGTCTCTCCATTTGTCAGTTCTTATTTAGAGTCAAGATATTCTTTCGAATTATAATCAAGTGACTAGTTTGAACTTTTTTTTAGATATATTTGGAGATGAATTGGATTATTTGCGTGACAATTAGATCATTGATGGATATTATGTTGTGGTTTATAATTGTTATTAGTTGTGTCATGAATTTCTGAGACAGTGAAAATTTAGCATAGGCATAAAAACAAAGGAAACTCTGATCGATTTTCTGTAGAATCCTGATAAGGCTTGCTTTAAGATTTTCCCCTTTAGCGCCGGTGATGATCCTTAATTGGGTCGTGACAAAATTACAACGAATCCCAGAGAAGTCAAGAAGAGAAGAACGGAAGATGTACTAGAGTTAGGATTTCTTTCGGAATAGTTGAGTCGCATTGATTCTAGTTAAATCAGTGTTTAGGAAGGGAGAGTAGAGAGTTTGTGAGTTTTGTAAACAAGAAGTGCGTTTGACTTCTTGGGGTTGAGTTAAGAGAAAGTTTTGAGGGTTTTGTAAACAAGAAACGCTTTGACTTCTTGGGGGAGTATAGAGTTTTCGATTATCAAAAAAAGTAAAAATTATTCTCTTCACATGTTCATATGAATATAACTAATTTAATGTGGAATATATAAGCAAAACACATTTGGTTAGATGATAACAAAAACAGACAATAAATATCCTCTATAAGGTAATATACTGAGATGCGACTAATTACATGATTACACCTCATCAGATTGAAATAAATATATACATTAATGGATTGAACTAATAAAAATTTTCATTGATCATCTTCGTAGGTTCGCGTCAAAAAGAGACATATGTAACGATCAACATCGAAAATTCACAAAAGAATCTACAATATTATTTTGTGCAAAACTCATTATCCAAATCTTCGCTTAAATAAGCAATACAATTTACTATAACATATATTTTCTGAATTGGTAATAATGTGCAACGCACGTATTGGAAAACTAGTTACCTTAAAAGCATGAACTCCTAACTTAAATGTTAAATTAGTATAATATCTCTAACTTAAGTAGTGACTTTTTCGATGAGTTGTGATTTTTTTTGAAGGATTGTGGTTTATCGATGAGTTGTGACTTTTCCAAAGAGTAGTGACTTTTTTCAATAAGTTATGATTTTTCCAAAGGGTTGTGACTTCTCGAAAAGGTCATGACTTTTTTGATTAGATTAAAAAAAACATTTGTTCATACTACCCTTTGTTGACTATAAATAGAGGTCTTCGTCTCATTTTTTAACCACAATTTTTTAATCTTTCATTCTTCTTCTTCTTGCATTTTAATTTTTTTGTGTGATTTCTTGTGGTTGAGTGAGTTCGAAGTTTAGCGGATATGAGGTACCACTATTATGATGAAGTAAGTCGTTCTATCCTAAGAGGGTATATTTCATAACCTCGAGTACTTGAGGAAAACTATTTTGATGATATAATAATAATGTTTTTGCTTAATGTATACATTAGTATGTAATGTTCCAATATATGAAGCTAATATTATGAAGTCTAAATTCATTTGTTTTTGTTAACAATTTCTCTTGTGATGTAGTTATATGCTTCTGAATACTTTTTCCAAAATTTAGAGAATTGTCACGATTTGTTTTTGATGCTCAAGACAAAATAATGACTTTATTTATCAATGCTACTTATGGTGATTTTGACTTTAATGAAGTTTACTTCAAAATATACAGTAATTACTATATAAATAGTGTCCTTTTGTTTTACTTATTTACTATTTCTTAATATTTCAGTATTTTAGACGAAAAAAGTTCATATGAATTTAGGGGTGTACATGACCGGGTTGGTTCATGTTTTTCAAATATCAAACCAAATCATTTGTATAAAATTTTTACATTTATAAACCAAACAAAACTAATAAAATTCAATTTTTTTGGGTTTTTCAACCTCGGGTTGGTTCGGGTTTTTCAAATACTAAACCAAAACATTGTGTCTAATTTTTAAATTATAAATCAAACCAAATATTAAACCTCGATTTTTTTTCTTTCAAATTTTTGGATTTTTTCGGTATAGTTTGCATACAAACATATAATTAACTTGTGCTTCAAATATTTCTTTAATCCAACCAAAATACATTATCTAAGGTGTTTCTTAAAAAATAACATAAAATATGAGATGAATATTGATGACACAAAAATATTCAATTGAAAATAATAATGAAATCATCATATAAAATAAATATTGTAAACTCATAATGAAAATGATCATAATTTAAAAATACTAAATCATGTTAAAATAAGTTTAATAAGTATTAGTTACATGTCTAAGTATTTAGGAAAAGAAAAATTAGATTATGTATTTTAATTATATAAACCAATGTAAAATTAAAGATCAAATATTCAATCTTATTGTCATTCTTAGAGTTGAATTAATTTTCTTTTCCGATAGTATTAATTTGATTTTGATTTAAGTTTTATTATAATTATCAACATCTATGAACCATAATCTTAATTGGACCATTACGAATTCTATGTTTTAAACTTGAAATACTATATTAAAAGATAAAGCTATGAAATAGTATAATAAAAACATTTTAAAATTATATGTGTTATCTCCTGTATACAAATTAGCAAACTAGTAGAAATAAAAGATGAAAAGAAAAATACAAAGAACCATCCGCGTCCACAGAATCCACTGTGTGTCCTTAAGAAATTTAATCCCCTTAAGTACCCGAGGTTACAGATTAATTCCTCCCAAGATAAAACGGATTAACCATTAAAGAAGTAGCGGTACCTCAAACTTCAATTATTTCAACAAATTCAAAATTACAGCAACAAATCACACATACAGACACGATCGATCGAATTTATTTTGTAAGAAATGCATATAAAAGAAGGGAAGAATTCAATGCTGAAAAATGAGAGACAACCTCTCTATTTATAGCCAACAAAGGGTAAAAGTCACAACTCTTACGAAATAAGACAACATTCTAGAAAGGTCACAACACTTGGAAAAGGCACAATCTTTCAAACAGTCATATCCCTTTAGAAAGGACACAACCTTTCATAAAGGTCACAACCTTCCGGCAAAGTGACAACCCTTCAAGAGAGTCACAACCCTTCATTTCCCATTCATACCTTTAAAACCCAACAATCCCCCACATTAATAGGGAATGCCTATTTTAAAAAATAAATAAATAAAAATTTATGCATGAAAAACTGTGTGATTCGTAAGTAAGGGTTAATCGCATTCGGATAAGTAAGTTTCCCTTTAAACTTTCCGTAGTGAACATATATCGGATATACTCGGTCAATCGGTAGATTTAATATCTTTGAACCATCGAGCTTTGGTGTATACCTAGACAACATAAGTCACACAATCAACCCTTGAACTGTTTTTGGTTCTCATTGTTTTGTTCGTTTCAGCCATGAACACATCTCGATTAATAAGTGCTTAGAGAACTGGCCTTACCGGATTCTCCTTGAAACGGCCTACACTTTACACTTAGATAGGTGATTTCTAAATGTGTTATCCCGTAGATACACCATTTTATATAGCCTGTATCAAACTTAGAAACCATTAAAAAGTCCTAATGTCTTTATCCTTGTTACTGAACATTGTCTTATCATGAGAATGAATCATAAAAAATATTGTTTTGACAATGTTGAACCGTCATCAATGAATTTGTTTGATCTCCTTGAACCTAGATCTTGGGATCTCCAGTCTTCTAGGTAGAGTTACCGCCACAATGACTTGTTCTCGGCCATAATCTCATTTTCTTTGATAATCTATCAACTTTCTCTCTAGTTTGGCTTTTTATAAGTGGATCCAACACATTATCCTTTGACATTACATAGTCAATTATGATAATTTCACTAGAGAGTAGTTCTATAACGATATTATGTCTACATCATATATGACGAGACCTTCCGTTATATATCATGCTTCATGCCCAACCTAGTGTATGCATACTGTAGCTAAAGGTTTGGGCCAAAAATCTTTCAAGAAATTTTGGAGTCATTCAATTTCTTCACCGGTCTTATCTAGAGTGATAAACTCAGATTTCATAGTAGAGCGAGCGATATATTCCTGTTTGGAAGATTTTCAAGAGATCGCTCCTCCACCAAGAGTAAATACATATCCACTCGTGAATTTTATTTCTTTGACCTGGTGATTTAATTTGCATCACTATATTCTTCCAATACTATTAAATACTAGTTATAATGCAAAGCAATATTTTGTTAAGTATGTTTTTTTAAAATAAATAAATAAATAAAAATACTCAAAAAAAATTTCATTGTCATCCAATGAGTTTGATTGAGATTACTTGTGAACCGACTCAGTTTACTAATAGCATATGCTATATCTGATCGCGTACACTTCATGATATATATTATATTTCTCAATAATCTAGCATAATCCAATTGTGAGTCACCTTTTCCTTCATTCTTTTGAAGTACAATGCTCACATTTATTGGAGTCTAGTCAATATTGAAATCCAACTACTTGAACTTTTCAAGTACCTTTTCAATCACATCAGTAACTTTAATTTCTTTCATATCGAAGTTACTTTCTCGCATATACTTAGTAGCATTTATGTCATATGTGTCTCTTTTGATGATCAACATTTCATCAACATAAAAACAAATAATGACCTTGTGATTTGAAATGTCTTTAATGTAAAACATTTATCACATTCATTAATCTAGAATTCATTTGCCAATGTAGTTTGGTCAAACTTCGCATGTCATTATTTGGGCACTTGTTTTTAGTCCGTAAAGTGACTTAACAAGTTTACACATTTTCTTTCTTACCAGGAACCACTAAGCCCTCATGTTGTTCCATGTAAATTTCTTCCTCCAAAAAAAATATTTTTACATCTATTTTGACAAATTCGCAACTAGCGCAATTAACATCTGAATTAATGTAATCCTAGTTAGAGGCTATTATATGTCAAAATAATCAAGGATTTATTATTGTCTAAAGCCTATGAAAACAAATCTTACTTTGCATTTGTCAATAGTTTCATCAAATTTATTTTAGATCCACTTTGAACCCAAAAGTTTATTTCATGAAGGAAGATCAACCAACTGCCAAGTCTGGTTACTCAAGATTAATTCTATCTTATTATTAACAGACTCTTTCCAAAAAAAAAAGGATGAGTCCACAAAATACATATCTTTTTCGACTATATGGATTCATTTTCAAGAAGAAATATTACAAAATAAAATCCGGAGGAAGTAATTTGTCCATTGACATTTAGTCCGCTTCTGAATCTCCTTATTAAGTACATTCTCCTTTGGTTCTTCCCAAGGTCATTTAGACCTTTTACATGACTATTCGGTGGTTGGGACTTAATAACCATAAATCAACAAGCTTCACTATTTGTAGCATATTCAATGAACATATAATCCACAGTCTTAGGTCCTATTTTTACCAATTTCGAAATAATTTCCTCATCGCCATTTCTCATATGAAATAGACTGTATTGAAAATTGTTATATTACTACCGTTCAAGAGTTATTGTTTGTATATACTCTAAGGAATGACAAACAATTTTCCATCAGGATATAACAAAGTTTGATAAAACTTTTTGTTGTTCCTTTCTTAACAAACAAAAATTTTCTATTTGTTGCTCCCTTTATTAACAGATAAAAATTTTTGTTTCTCTCTTTCTGAACATACAAAAAAAATGTTGTTCTCTTTTGCTATAATGATAGCATCTCCCCACAAGTTTTGTGGTAAACCTGAATTTATAAATAGGACTATCAATATTTCCTTCAAAGTTCAGTTTCTACAGTCAACAATTTCACTAGATTGAGGTGAGAATGTGCAGTAATGATTCCATTTTCTGCAAAAGAGCTTCATATATATTACATCTACCACTTCCAATCATGAAATATTCAACTGAATTTCAACTTCAGTTTTATATTGCCTATATGTTTCTATTGCTTCATTCTTACCATTCAGCAAATAAAAATAACAATATCTAGTGCAATTGACAATAAAATTTATTAAAAAAAATTTCCCACCACGGGATGGTGTTGACTTCATATCATAAATGCCAGTGTAAATTAATTCAAAGGTATGTTCATTCATTTCATTAACACATAGTTGACATTGATTTATTGCACTAGAAGTTAGGCAAAACTTCTAAGTTGATCAGGTTTGGCAAAGTTTTGTAATTGACATGTCTCAAGCATTTATGTCACAAACAATTTGAGTCAAACAAGTAAGAACAAACAAAAATGCTAAGTTTGAAAAAGACCTCCTGTGGGGTAACCTTTTTCCACAAATATTTTATTCTTTATTTTTTTATAATTTTTCTCAAATACAGATATTGTTTACAGTCAACACCTTGATATATGTCCTTTTAAGAAGGACATTTTCATAACATTCAATTTGGTATAGAATTACGCATGAGCATTGTCTCATTGGTCTAATAAGGGCAATATCATGTTTGTTTTACAACACAAACATAACATGTCACTTTACACCAATGTTCCTTTCTATACAAAAAATAATAATAATCTTTTTATGAAAAATCACAATATTTTAAGTGAAATTTATTCATCAAAAAATACAATTCTTTTGAACGAGTAAGATAATTTTGTGATTTTATACTAGTCATCTCATATACTAGTAAAGAGACTCAATGACCACAATATCAAATATACTTCAAGAATTTTGTGGGTCTAACATGATACAAGAATGTCATCAAATTTCATATCTTGTACTTTCAAATTTAAATTAGATTGTAATTCTTTTTGTTCTTTATCACAAGTAAAGAACCCCCACATTTCAAATATCTTCTAAAAATATTTTTCAAGTATTTGAAATTATTTTCCACATATGCTTTCAAATTGTATACCATCAAAAAACACATTGGCAACACGAAGCCTTCTTTTGGAGTTTTGATCCATAGAACATCCATTGCAAGCATAAAAATCACTAATTTTATGTTACTGGTGTTTTTTTTCTTTCTGTCATAACTAGACAGACCACTTAGTATTTAGAATTTTATAATCTTCTAATCGTTCATTAAATGAACCAGATGAAGTTTTTTATATTCTTTTAATCAGTTTCATATTCAGACAGAGTAGTAAACCAAAAATGTTTTAATCTCCAGAAAACTCAAATGCAACATTGTTTCTAGCTAAAGAAACAAATCTTTTTCTATTCCTTTAGCCTTAATATTCCGAACGAAGATGTTGTACTCTTCAAGTCAGAATATTCATTGAAACAGAGTATCTAACAATTGGTGAAGTTTCTCTAAACTTTCAAACCAATACACAATTTGATTTGTTTGTGAAGTTCTTATATTCTTCAAACCAAAGGAGTACAAAAAAAAATCAGAAGATTTAGTCTCCAACAGTCAAACAGAATCAAATTTTTCATTGAGTATAAACTATAAAAGTTCTTTTCCCCCTCTTAACATAATACATATTAGTAATAATCATCACGTAATGACCATCTATCCTAAAATTTATGAGATAAATATCATAACTTATAAAGGATAGGGAGGAAAAATAAAATAATCAAGTGAAGTAAAAATAGAACTTGATTTTTATTTTAATTTTTCCTTTTTTTAGTTTCCATCATATTCTTATTTTTCTCAAGAAGACATTTAATTTCAACAAGAAACTAAAATCAGGTTCAAATATTTCAACAATTCTTCTCATAGTTATGTAAAACCAAGAATATAGAAAAAAAATTAAGTGCATATCATAACCTTTATGCACAAAATAACTTTTCTTATTGAAAAGAAAACTGAAGGGGTGCAATGCTTGGATGCACTTGAGAAGAAAATAAGATTTATTTTACCCATCAAAGAAAACTTACTACAAATTATATACTCGAACATATTAAAGCAGTAATAATTCATCTCAAATCTCTTTTATCATACGATAAAATAATTTTCTTTTTCTTCTTCTTCTTTCCAACAAAAAGAACACAAAAAATAGAAACAATTTCTTACCACAGAAAATACCATCAATTTAAATTTCTTAAGCTTGTTATCTCCTGTATACAAATTAGCAAACTAGTAGAAATAAAAGATGAAAAGAAAAATACAAAGAACCATCCGCGTCCACAGAATCCACTGTGTGTCCTTAAGAAATTTAATCCCCTCAAATACCCGAGGTTACAAATGAATTCCTCCCAAGATAAAACGGATTAACCATTAAAGAAGTAGCGGTACCTCAAACTTCAATAATTTCAACGAATTCAAAATTACAGCAACGAATCACACATACAAACACGATCGATCGATTTTGTTTTGCAAAGAAATGTATACAAAAGAAGGGAAGGATTCAATGCTGAAAAATGAGAGACAGCCTCTATATTTATAGCCAACAAAGGGTAAAGGTCACAACTCTTAGGAAAGAAGACAACCTTCTAGAAAGGTCACAACACTTGGAAAAGGCACAACCTTTCAAACAGTCATAGCCCTTTAGAAAAGACAACATTTCATAAAGGTCACAAGCTTCTGGCAAAATGACAATCCTTCAAGAGAGTCACAACCCTTCATTTCCTGTTCATACCTTTAAAACCCAACAATATCAAAGTAAATATTTTTATGTATAAAATAAATTTTAAGATTACATATATAATGGCGGGTTGGTTTCGTCTCGGGTTGATTTTTTGTAGTTGAAACCAAACCAACCCAAATATAATCGGGTTTTTTTTCCAATACCAAACCAAGTCAAACCAAACCACTAGTCGAGTTTTTTTTCCGGGTTGACTCGATTTACGATTTGGTTCAATTTTCGATTCGATTTTGTACACCCCTATGACTTGTAATAACGCTCTTTGAAGTTTGTATTTGTTTACTTTTTATTATTTATTTAACAATTAATTTTATGAGATAGATATTTTCCATTAATGCAAATATATATTTAAATATGGGTAGGTATTTGTATTTAAATTAAAGTATTATATATGTCACAAATGTATTATCAAGTTAACAAGATCTTCTAACTTCAAAATATATTATTTTAAAATGTTTCGATTTTTTTTAAAAAAATAGAACTCAGAACAAATGTGAAAATATGTTAATATATAAAAATGTAGTTATTCAATCTCTTCGCATGTTCATATGACATCTAAACAATTTAACGTAGAATACATATGCAAAACACATATTGTTAGATGACAAGAAAAATACAAAGCAAATAATGTCTATAAGGTAATATTCGTGAGATAAGACTAATTACATGATTAACCTCATCAAACTGAAACAAATATATACAGAATTTCAATGACCATCTTCATAGGTTTGTGTGGATAAGAAATATATATAACGATCCACATTGAACATTCACAAAAAATATGCAATATTTATTTTTTTGCTAAGCTTACTATTCAGATCTTCGCTTAAATAAACAATACTATTTACTATAATATATATTTTTGAAATTGATAATCACATGCTAGTAAATATAGAACTTTGGTGTGGTTTTTGCCTTCCTTGAGTTAGGAAGGTTTCCACAATACATTTGTTTTGTTGTCGTTTAAGTAATTTTTTGTGCGTTATTGAAGAACCAATACAGGTAGGATTTCTTCTATATTAATATTTAAAATGGAATGTAGTGTAAATTAGGAAATCAAATGGATGAAGTTCATTTACAAAAGAAAATATCTTTACATAGTGAATTATTAAATTCAAATATTACATCCAAATAGCTAAAAAATTGAAGTGTAGAATGGTCACAAAGGTGTTTTAAGAGTCAAAAATTTAGAACTTGTGTTGCTTCGTTGCTTTCTCTTGGAATTATAGTGAGGGCTTCGTTGTATACTACAAGTCTCAAGGTACCATTATTAGCTTGGTAACCGAATTCGTTGATTTGATCGGAATGAATATCATAGGAACTCAAAGTTCCAGTTCCGGTTTGAAAAAGTAGTATATGATCCTTCCAAATTGCAAATGAAGATTCAATGGGAAGAGGTCTAATTGTGTATTTCTTAATCCATGATTCATCTTCACCATATTCCTTTATGAACCAAATATCTGTGAACTCTTGTCCTGGTTCAAGATGGCATTTTGGATGTGGGTAACAAATTAAGGTTAAAGAGTTTTGACAAACTGTGAGGCCATAACCTTTATTGTCACAGAAATAACAAATATCAGGCAATTTTATGTTGCGAAAAGATTCGCAGGTTAAGTGAAAGCAGAGAACGATGGGCTCTGCATCATCATCCTGTGCAGTCCAATGACATGCTCCACTAAAAAAGGCTTCGGAACCAACATAGTGATGCACCCTGGGCAACAACTTTACGGTAGGAATAATCCACCTCCAAGTATCTGTGCAAAAATCATAAACCTCAACTCTGCTATGTCTTGCTTCTAAATCCCTATCATAAGGTTCCGAAGACAGTTCATAAAACCTGACTACCTTGTAATCTTTTTCGATTGAGTCATATCCAAAACCAACACCTCTGGGGACAAAAACGAAATCTTTTGGACACCTAAAAGGGCTGTGTGGGAGAAGTCTATATTTTCTAGTAGTAGGATTTAGAAATATGATTTCTTCATAATCTGTCAAAGCAATCAAACCATGAGAAGAACCAATGAGCTGTTGAAATTGAACACAAAAATCATTCTCAAAATATGGTACATCTATTTCTGGAGAAACGTGCTTTAGGGTATCATCGTTATCATTACTAGAAAGAAAATACATTATATTTTTATATAGGTTTTCATCTAGAAAGATGGGGCGCTTTAAGATAAGCAATTCATCTTTTGTGTTTCTTCTGCGGTTGCGATGAAGATTGATGAAAATGGAGGAATGTATTAGAGTGTACAAAATCTTAGAGATGCTCTTGAATCGTATGAGAGATTTCACCGGTAACTCTAAAAGAATCTGCATCACCACATCTTCATGCAATTTCTTCATAATTCCGTACGACATCTTGGATTCTCACAAATCTAATGTTTATTTGCTAATATCTGGGTACAAAACATGTTCCTCTCTTCAGCTACTTGAGGAGCGATCCGTGGAAACATGAATATTTGTGGTCATTACGTTTTTCAACTGCTTTCTTTTCGTTTTATCCAGTGTTGGTAAATTATAATTAGTACTAAAGGGACATTAAATCACGCTACACCAACTTCCGTAAAAAAATGGGTTAAATGTTTTTTTGATGAAGTAATTTATTATAGAAATATTTATATCTATGGTAACACAATTTTTCTAACTTAATATAACTTTTTTTTAGAATTGAAAAAAATTATATCCCCTCTTTTTCAGCCCTTTTTTCTATTCATCCGCTTCTTCTTTTAATTCTTTTTCTTCTTCGTCTCTTTCTCTCTCATTATTTATCTTCCTCCTCTTTTTTTAATATTCTTTTATTCCTCTTCTATGAAATTTACATTTAATCAACTATTTGAAAATAATTTTTTGTCCATATTTGATTATTTTTAGTCAAAAACACGATCAGAAAAGGAATAGAAAAATTGAATATTTGTACAATTTCATGTTCTCAAATAGAAATTTCAAATCTTTAAAACTATAGCTACAAGAGTTCACCATTAATTGATGGTCATTATAAAACTTTAAATTTTGAATTCTTTATTTGAATTTTACGAATTTGTGATTAGTTTGGATAGATTATTTCTACAAATAATTAAAATAATATCGTTTAATTTAGAGTTTATATCTTAATTTTAAGAGGTTTTGGTTAAGTTTATAATTGATTTATGGAGAAATATTAGGTTGAAACTTGAAAAACGTGAAATTTATGGAACTATATCGTGATTGTATTAAAGTTATATTAGATATGTTTCATAATTGTATTAAAATTGTATTAGAATCACGAACAATACCTTTATATTACATATTACAAACTTCACTCTTTTTTTTAGTGATATCAATCAAAATAATTTAAGTAACATACTTCTAATACATTAACATATGCACAATAAATTTGTAATACATATTGCAAACATTACTCATGTTCTTAAACCAAAATAATATATAACATATGCACAATACATTTGTAATACATATTATAAACATCACTCATGTTTTTAGCGATACAAACTAAAATAATTTATAAAACACATATAAAACTTGTTTTAATTATTCATGAATAATACCAGTTTAATTAAGACTATATATTATTGTCTTGTCTTTCATTAGTTATGTTTTTCATTTATCGTTAATTTTCACTTATAATTCAACTTTAATATTGTATAATACACTTCTAATGGAAATTTAGTTTATTTGTAGTTTATCACTTGTTACTATTAGATTACTTGTTTAATTCATTATTGATATAAGTTTAAATCACCTAATGCTCTTTCGTGTGCTACATTTTGTATTCATGTTTAATTTGCTTCTAATTCAACTTTAATATGTGTGTAATACATTTTTTATTCAAGTTTAATTCATTTAGCAGTTTATTATGTTTCTTCATTTGTTGCGGTTACTTTACTGTCTAATTAATTATTGATATAACTTTTATTCAAACTAGGAATCATTGACTACTCTTTCGTTTGCGATTAGTTTGGATGGGTTGTTCCTACAAATAGTTGAAAATATCGTTTGGAGTTTATATCTTAATTCTAAGAGGGTTAGAAAAAATATTGGATTGGAGCTCGAAAAGGATGAGTTTACGAAATTATATCGCGTTTGTAATAAAGTTTTATTAGATATTTTTCATAATTGTATTAAAATCATGTACAATACATCCTACATTTATAAAACATATTGCAAACTTCACTCCCTTCTTAATGATATCAGCTAAAATACTTTAGGTAACACACTTATAATACATGTACAATACATTTTTAATACATATTTCAAACATCACTCACATTCTTAGTGATACAAATCAAAAATAATTTATAAAACACATATAATACATATTTTATTCATGAATAATACATGTATAATACCTATTGTACACTTTACTCATTTCTTACGGATACCAACAAGAATAATTTCGGTAGCACACTATAATACATCTAAAAGACATGCACAATACATTTTAAATACATATTGCAACCATCACTCTTATTCTCAGTGATAAAAGCAAAGATAATTTATAAGATATATATTCATGAATCATATGAGTTTAATTCAGTTTATAGATCATTGTCTTGTCTTTCGTTAGTTATGTTTTTCATTCATTCTTAGTTCTCTCTTTTAATTCAACTGTAGTATTGTATAATACAATTTTAAAGCAATTTAATTCATTTTGCAATTTTTTGATTTATTTGTTACTATTGAATTACTTGTTTAATTCATTATTGATACAAGTTTAATTTACTCTATAAATAATTGTCAGTTTTTTCATTAGTTAAGTTTTTTTATATTTTTTATTCATGCTTAATTTTATCTTCATATGCAACTTTAATATTTGTGCAATACACTTTTAAATACAATTTTAATTCATTTAAGCAATTTGTTTGTTGATTTGTTACGATTGAATTATTTGATAAATTCATTATTGATACAAATTCATTCAGTTTGCAGAATGTAGAATGCTTTTTGGTTTGCTACATGTTGCATTCATGCTTAATTTTCTCCTAATTCAACTTTAATACGTGTGTAATACATTTTTAACTCATGTTTAATTTATATTGCAATTTGTTATGTCTCTTTATTTGTTACGATTAAATTTTTCTAATTAATTAATTAATTATTGATTCTGCAAAATTATTAACTAATCTACGAAAGAAAATAGAGAAAGAAATAAAAGAAAAAAAAGCAATATATATATAGAGAGAGCAGCAAAAAAGAAAACAAGAAAAAAAAAGAGAAGCAACTAAAAAAAAAGAGCGACAAAAGAGAAAAATTAAAAAGCTGAGAGAGAAAAAAGAAAAGAGTCGAGAGAGAAAAAAAGCTAATAAAATATATATTGTTATAAATAGTAATAATTAAAGAGTATATCTAAAATAAGTAATTATTTCTTAAAAATGATTTACTCAAGTAATTAATCCCTTTATGCATTGTTTTTAGGAAATATTACCTATGTACAAATCTTTATTTAACATAATTTCTATTATTCTGTACCATTTTAAAATATTGCCAAAATCCCTTATTTTACTTCAAAATCCTTACCTAATGATACATAACTTCATACTCCCAAAACTAACGTTTCTATTCCTTAATTCACTCCTTAATCCCTATAACCTCATTCCCACAATCTTATCAATTAATTCCATCCTAACAATTTGAAATTCAAAATCACTCTCTCCCCACTCAAATCAATTTCAACTTCTTAACTAGGTAATTTTCGTCTTCGTTGATTTTTGTCGTTCATTCCTTTTTTTTTTTAATCACCAATTTACTAATGTTAATTGAAGTATCAATGGACACATGTTGGTAAACGTATGATAAAAGTGTATGCAGAATATACTTACCATACTTGACATGTTAATCAATATTGTAATATTGTAATTGATGACATGGACTAGCCCGATGAAAATGAAACCTAGGTGTGATCAAAATACACCGGGATAATAAGGATCAGGGGAATTTGGTAGCCTTTGTTGAAAAGATAGATGTTGACTTTTTGGAGAAGCCAAGGTCGGAGAAGAATGCATCTTCACGCCTATCTTTATCAAAGTTATCGATTCTCAATTTATATTGTTTATTTTGTTTCTTAAATTAGTCTTTGTTAGTGGTATGAAATTTCGAATACATTAATGATACAATAAATTTATGTTTTATGTAATGCATCAGGTATATATTTATTATATTGATACATAATTCAAATATTGTTGAACATTCGACTAGTGAGTTTCATGTGTTATACTTATACATTTGATACATAAGTAATGCTTAATGTATCATTTATAATATATCAACAATATTTTTTAATTTTAAAAGGATATAGAACACTTTTACAAGCAATCTTTACTTCTCTAATGTATCTGATTCTCTGTTCATCTTTGTTTTATGCAATGTATCATATTCATATTTAAGGTATTGATAAATAACTCTAATGTTGTTGAATCTTCTATTAGTTTTATCATGTTCAATATAAATGTAATTGATACATAAACACTATCTAATGTATCATCTGCATATATCAAGTTTTTCAATGAATCAACACTCTCATTCAAATTTAAAAGGTTATATAGACACTAACACATCAATTATGTGTTATGTATCTGCACTCTTTAATATTGTTCAGTCTTATACAACTTAGAATGTGACGTATATGTATAGATCACCAAATAATAATCTTGATACATTAAAACCCAGACAACATGAAATAATCTGTAAATCTTAAAAAACTTAGTGATACATTATATGAAATATCTTTTTTTCAATTCGTAATGCAACACATATCTAACAACGAATGAACACATGTCAACACAATTTTGTAACCATCTTATAACATGTATTGGGTACATTAGAACTATCAATGGTACAACCATTCAGAAAAACTGAATATATATACATATATATATATATATATATATA
>NC_028637.1:59559723-59584766 GCF_001406875.1 Solanum pennellii
CGGCCAAATTCAAATTTTGAATGCAACGTTTTTTGAGAGAGTCCAGTCTTGAAAATTCTTTATCCAAAATGAATTCATATAAATAGGACCGGAATATTTATTGTGGAAAGTAAACGAGTGAATGAATGTTTTATAATTAAAAAAGAGTATAACTTGCATAAATTCCATAGTGTAATCTAAATTACATTTTATCGTTATTCTTTTCTATTCACAAAAATCTCTTAAAATATCAGTCATCTGGATACATAAGTTCATCCGGGTACATTAAATATGATATATTATAAAAGAATGTGCACTTAATATGGAATATTAACATGGAATTGATTCTTTCCCATAAATCACGCAGATATGATTGATATCAATCCATTCCAATCTGTAACAATTTCACAAAATTCAAATTTCAGATTTTCATCTTCTCCAACAAGTGGAAATCATAAAAGTTCCACGGGAGTAATTGCCTTCCGTGTGTGTGTGTATATATATATATACACACACACAAAGAAGGCAATTACTCCCGTGGAACTTTTATGATTTCCACTTGTTGGAGAAGATGAAAATCTGAAATTTGAATTTTGTGAAATTGTTACAGATTGGAATGGATTGATATCAATCATATCTGCGTGATTTATGGGAAAGAATCAATTCCATGTTAATATTCCATATTAAGTGCACATTCTTTTATAATATATCATATTTAATGTACCCGGATGAACTTATGTATCCAGATGACTGATATTTTAAGAGATTTTTGTGAATAGAAAAGAATAACGATAAAATGTAATTTAGATTACACTATGGAATTTATGCAAGTTATACTCTTTTTTAATTATAAAACATTCATTCACTCGTTTACTTTCCACAATAAATATTCCGGTCCTATTTATATGAATTCATTTTGGATAAAGAATTTTCAAGACTGGACTCTCTCAAAAAACGTTGCATTCAAAATTTGAATTTGGCCGCCTACCAGAATGGCCATTGTGGCCAGCGAGCAGCTGTTTGTGGAGGCTTCTTCACTAATTATGCATCCTGGACACACTGTTGGAGAGAGTTCATATGCTTCAAAGTTACAAACATCTATGACGTTCCGTGCACCATGACCATGGAACAATTTAACATATTTGCATGGAGAACCTAGAGTAATCTGGAAGGAAGAGGAAGTGGAGCATATGATTGTGAATGAGGATTTAGAATTTGTTGTAGTGGAAAATTTACATACGTATGGCTAGACATATACAAGTTGGGAAGATTGTACCCAAGCAATGTGAATTAAAATGAGATGTTAATGTTGTGACGAAAAAATGAAAATGAAAATCTAACAATAAAGAACACCAAGTTTAATGTGAAAAAACCCTTCAAATCGAAGGTAACCACCACGGGATTGACAAGATCCGAATTGCTTCACTATACCAATATTAGAGTTACAAATATTCTTCTAATGGATACACAACAAGTGCCAAAAGAGAACAAACAATAGCCTACACCAACAAAAGATAAATAGAAAGAAACACCACCCAAACCAAGCTCTGTTCGGGACCTAAAACAGGATCTTGCTGACCTCCTAATCTGATCTCCACCGTTCAAATCAACCACCAAGATTTTAGGAACACTCAGTCGAAATTCAGCCTGATCCAACGGTTAGTTAATCGGAAAACACGACCTGAACGTTGCTGGTCGGAGAAAAAGACTGCAGCAAAAGAACCCTTTTCTTTCTCTCTTTTCTCTTGTTGAAAACCCTCTCAAAAAACCTCTTATGTTCTAATGTCTTTCAAACACAATATCAATGAGCAATTAATTATTCTCTCAAGACCATCCACTATTTATAGAGTTGTGCTTTTCCTTACAAAGCCAAAACCAACTACAAATAGGATTACAATTTAAATCCTTTTCCTAATAGAATTGAAAACCAAATAAAGAGAATAATTTCAATCCTTTTCCAAGTAGGATTAGGCCATGGGCCTTTGGCTGGAACATAGGCAATAGCCCTACAAACTCCCCCTCCAGCCAAGGGGACAAATGGACTTCAAGTGGAGAATCTCTTGGCAGGCTTCATGCCTGCCGCACTTCTACAAAACTCATGCTTATCTACGATCACCACTTTCGTAAGCATATCTGAAGGATTGTCATTAGTGTGTATCTTCTCAACCTCAAATAATTTCTCTTCTAGGGCCATTCTAATCCAATGATATTTTCTACTAATATGCTTGGACTTAGAATGAAAGGTAGAGTGCTTGGTGAGATAAATAACACTTTGATTATCACAAAATAAGACAAATATTGAATTTTCAAAATCAAGATCTTTGATAAACTCTTTCATCCAAAGCAATTCCTTGGAACCTTCAGTAATGGCAATATATTCGGCTTCTGTGGTAGATAGAGCTATGCACTTCTGAAGTCTTGATTGCCAAAAAATAGATACCCCTCCAAAAGTGATCAAATAGCCAGAAGTGGATTTTGAATTGTCAAGATTTCCTCCCAAATCAGAGTCCATGTAGCATACTGGTTTAGACTTGCCACTACCAAAGCACAAATCCATATATGACGTACCCTTCAAATATCGTAGTATCCATTTCACTGCACGCTAATGTTTTTTTCCAGGATTGGAAAGAAATCTGCTAACGGTATCAACAGCATGTGCAATATCTGGTCTAGTGCAAATCATAGCATATATCAAACTACCAACCGCGGAAGAATATGGAATACTCGACATTTCATTCTTCTCTTTATTAGTCGATGGACTTTGAGTCTTACTCAACTTAAAGTGTTTAGAAAGAGGTGTACTAACCACTTTTGTCTCTATCATGTTGAACCTCTTGAGTACTTTCTCAATATACTCCTTTTGGAATAGAGATAACTTCTTCTTGTGTCTGTCTCGATGGATTTGTATGCCTAAGATCTTCTTTGCTTGCCCCAAGTCCTTCATCGCAAACGAATTGCTTAACTCTTTCTTAAGGACTGCAATTCTAGATTTATTTTTAACAATCAGCATATCATCCAAATAAAGTAGTAAGATAATAAAATCATCATCAGAGAACTTCTGAAAGAATACACAATGATATGAAGAAGTTTTCTTGTATCCCTGATTTTCAATGACAGATTCAAACTAAAGTACCATTGCCTTGGAGCTTGTTTCAAGCCATACAAACTCTTTCTCAATTTGCAAACGTGGTTTTCTTTCCCATTAACTACAAAACCTTCAGGTTGCTCCATGTAGATCTCCTCTTCTAAATAACCATGAAGAAAAGAAGTCTTGACATCCATTTTCTCAAGCTCTAAATCTAGACTTGCGGCTAAGGCTAGAACCATACGAATAGAGGACTTTTTCACAACACGAGAGAAAATTTCTTCAAAGTCAATCCCCTTTCTTTGACCGAAACCTTTGACGACTAACCTAGCCTTGTATCTAGGTGAAAATGTATGTTGATCTTGCTTTAATCTAAATATCCATTTATTTGTTAAAGCTTTCTTACCTTTCGGTAACTCCACTAGCTCATATGCGCCATTCTTGTGAAGTAACTTCATCTCGTCTTCCATGGCTTCTACTCATCTATCTCTATGAGTATCTAGCATGACTTCATCATAGCCTTCAGGTTCTCCCATATCAGTCAAGAGGATACCCTCATTAGGAGAATAACGTGTTGAACTTCGCTTTTCTCTAGTAGATCTTCTACAAGAGGTTTCTGGATCATTCGAAGAAGTTATCTCACCATGAGTTGGTTGATTATCAACCACAACATCATAAGTAGGAACATTTATATGTTCTACACTCTGATCATTACCTGGATCATTACCTTGGGTTCCCTCATGTGTTGAAGATGTATCAATAATAGGAATTGGATCAACATCAACTAAGCACTCATCAGTATGAGAATCTAGTTTCTCAGTCTTGTCAATATCTTCAATAGTTTGATCTTCAACGAACACAACATCATGACTTTTAATGAGTTTTTTTATCAATTGGACCATATAAGCGATATCCAAACTCATCTTGACCATAACCAATGAAGATGCATTGCTTAGTTTTAACATCAAATTTCGACCTCTCATCTTTTGGAACATACACACAAGCTTTACACCCAAACACTTTCAAGCGATCATAAGAAACATCCTTATCAAACCAAACTCTGTTTGGAACATCACCATCAAAAGCAACAACAGGAGACAAATTGATAACATAAGCAACAGTGTTAAGTGCTTCAGCCCAAAAAGAATTTGGAAGTTTAGCCTCTGAAAGCACACATCTAACTCTCTAAACTAAAGTTCTGTTCATCCTCTCTGCCAAACAATTTAAAATTGAGGAGTCTTTGATGATGAATTCCTTGCGATTTTCAGTAGTTATCAAAGGGACCAATATACTCACCACCATTATCAGTGCGAATACATTTTAAATTCTTTCCCGTTTGTCTCTCAGATAAGGCTTGAAACTGTTTAAACACATCAAGCACTTGATCTTTGGATTTTAAAGGATATACCCAAATCTTGCGAGAATGATCATCTGAAAGTAGCAAAGTAAAGTGCACCACCTTTTGACTTCACTTTGAAAGGACCACATAAATCTGAGTGTACTAGCTCCAATAGCTCAGACTTTCTTGAAGGAGGATGACTGTGAAAAGAAACTCTTTTATGTTTCCCTATTAAGCAATTGACACATCTTTTCACCTTTGTTTGTTTCATACCAGCAAGCGTGTTCTTCTTAGCCAAACATGTGATCCCCCTCTCGCTTATATGACTAAGCCTCTTGTGCCACAATTCTGATAAAGTCTCGCTCTCCATCAAATTTATAGAGTCACCAAGAATCGATCCTTGTGTCACGTATAAATTTGAATGTTTTCTTCCTCGAGCTAAAATCAGTGAGCCTTTTGTGAGCTTTCATTTGCCATTGCACAAGTCATTATGATAGCCATCATCATCTAGTTGTCCTACAGAGATCAAATTTAAGGGAATGTCTGGAGCATGCTTGACATTCTGAAGGACCAAGGTTGAACTGGTAATGGTTTTCAAACAAACAGCTCCAACACCAAACACCTTAACCTCACCAGCATTATCTATCTTTAACACCTCAGAGTTAACAGAAGTATAAGATGAAAAGAAGTCTTTTCTTAGTTTGACATGTGATGTGGCTCCAGTATCTACTATCCAACTTGTATCTTGAGATACGAAATTGATGACGTCTTTATCACAAGCGAAGAGAAGGTCATCTTGGACAACAACAACAACATTATTTTCATTGTTTTCTTCCTTCTTCCCTTCTTTAAGATCTTGCTTCAATTTTTTACAAAATCTTTTAATATGTCCTTTCTTTCCACAATGATAACATATAATATTTGGATTCTTGAATTTTGACTTGCTTTTGCTTTTACCTCTACTCCTCGGATATCTTGTCTTATGTCTCCCTCGATCTTCTGTTATAGAACATCTGAATGTGAAGATGTGTCTTGAGATTTTATTCTAACCTCTTCATTCAACACACCACTCTTTTCATATTCCACAGTCTTCTTTCCACCAGTGGCAGAAATTGATAGAGAAACACGAAGAATTTTCCAAGAATCCGGTAGAGTATTAAGAAGCCAAAGTCCTTGTATTTCATCATCTAAATTAACACCATTCCTGATAGCTGATCAAGAATACCCTAAAATCATTTATATGATCAAGAATAGGATTGCCCTCCTTGTATTTTAGGTCATCAATTGCTTTAACAAGAACAACTTGTTATTGCCAGTTTTTGAAGCGTAAAGCGTCTTCAACTTTTCCCACAATGTTCTAGCATGTGTCTCATTCACAATATGGTTGCAAACATTATCTTCAACCCATTGTCTTATATATCCACATACTTGTTGGTGCTCAAATTCCCAGTTTTCATCGGTCACATTCTCGGGTTTATGAGCAGAAAAACAAGAAGATGCATCTTCTTCACGAACAATAGATCTTTCATCTTGCTTTTCCACATATTGTAGTTTCTTTCGTTTAGACATATCATCTTGCTCATATTTCCCTCCATATAGATAACCTTATCTCTGATACCAGTTGTTGTGACAAAAAAATGAAAATGAAAATCTAACAATAAAGAACACCAAGTTTAACGTGAAGAAACCCTTCAAACTGAAGGTAACCACCATGGGATCGCCAAGATTCAAATTGCTTCACTGTACCAATAATAGAGTTACAAATATTCTTCTAATGTCTATACAACAAGTGCCAAAAGAGAACAAACAATATCTACACCAACAAAAGATAAATAGAAAGAAACACTACCCAAACCAAGCTTCTGTTCGGGACCTAAAACAGGATCTTGCTGACCTCCGAATCTGATCTCCACCGTTCAAATAACCACCAAGATGTCAAGAACGCTCCGTCCAAATTTCAGCCTGATCTAACGGTTAGTTAATCGGGTAACACGATCACAACGTTGCTGGTCGAAAAAAAAAATTGCAACACAAGAAACCTTTTCTTTCTCTCTTTTCTCTTGTTGAAAGCTCTCTCAAAAAACCTCTCTTATGTTCTAATGTCTTTTAAAGACAATATCAATGAGCAATTAATTATTCTCTCAAGACCATCCTCTATTTATAGGGTTGTGCTTTTCCTTACAAAGCCAAAACCAACTACAAATAGGATTACAATTCCAATCCTTTTCCTAATAGAATTGAAAACCAAATAAAGAGAATAATTTCAATCCTTTTCCAAGTGGGATTAGGCCATGTTCCTTTGGCTGGAACATGGGCGATAGCCCAACAGTTAACATAGGATTACTATGTAACAAATAGTACTTATAAGGGCGTTAAAGATGGAAGATTATGTGAATCTATTATCGAAGCCTATATTTTATATTGCTCAAAAAATTGGTATTATTCTATGAGAACTTTTAAATGGTATCCACTTTTTGATCCGGAGGAGGAGACTAGTACTGCGATTGTATGGATCTCATTGCCTGCGCTACCACTAATTTTTTTTTTGGCAAAGAAACTATTTTCTCGATGGAAGCTGCAGTGGGCAAACCCTTGCAAGTTGATTTGGAAACAAGTAATAAAACTAGATCGAGTTGTGTTAGATTAAAGGTGGAGGTGAATCTGTTTGGTATATAGCAAGAGTAAATGAGAAATCGAAGGAAGATGGAAAGAAAAGAACATTAAAAAGTTGGTAACTTGAAAAGTGCTCTTATACTTTAGTAAAAAGACATTTCTCCCTCATCGGTGGTGGAAAGAAAAATAGAAGAGTTTAAATAGAGAAAAACTTTTATTAATTGTTAATAGGGTTGGAAAGAGGGACCCCCTTCGCCCCGCTGTCTTCGTCGCTTACTCGACTTTGACTTTGAAAAATGATCGAGAGATTATTTTTTGGATAAAGTTTATTTTTAATTGTTTAGTTATCTATTTAATTAATTAAATTGAATGGCCACATTTCAATTAATTAATTAATGAACTGAAACTTTTTGACCCGACTCAGATCCGCGCGCGATCCATTTTATTTAAACTTTCTCGTTTTATTTGAATTTTCCGTCATTGAAAATGACATTTCTAAAAATTTTCAACTTTCAGGAACATCCATGACCGTTTGAAAGGTTTCAACTTTCATTAATGGTCGTGTGGATACCGAAATATTGCAACCTTTTAGAAACAGTTCCTCTTGGCTATAATTACAAGTTATTCTTCAGATTTTTTACTTACGAAAATTTCTAATTTCCTCTTCTTCTTGTGCATAAATATTTTTCGTGTACTTTATTGTCGTTGAATGGCTTGTAGACACCAACGTTTGGGTATCAATACACTGATGAATAAGATCATTCTATCCTAGGCGGACATATTTCAAATCAAACATCATATACTAGAGAGGAATAATTTCTTTAAGGGGATACTTGGCATTCAGTGAGCTTGATTTTTTTTCGTTCTTCCATTTCCAGATTCTACTACGTTTTACAGGTTTTAGTTTTTTGTGAATTAATTTTTGTTCTTACTGGTTCATTAAATTTTGGTAACTTCATGTTTTTGCAAAGTTTATTGAAATCAATAATTCTATTTTAAATCAGTGTGTAACAATCTTAAAAAATTATTATTTATTTTTAATATGTGTTTCTGGTGGAGACAAAAATCTTTGTGATTTTATACTCCTATTAAGTCTGTAATTTAAAGTTATTGCTTATTAGGTATATATCGATTTTTATTTATTAGAAATGACAAACAATAATGTTACAGTGGTTGTTGTTGCACCAACCTGAACTATTGTACCACCAGCACCGAAACCATGAAAATTCTCTGGTTTGGATTTCAAAGGATGACAACAACGGGTATTTTTTTGGCTTACCGCTCTTGGTCTGTAGAAATTTACCAATGAAGAAACTCCAATGCCTGTTGCTGATATGTCAGACAAAGAAAAATTCATGATTATTGAAGCATGGAAACATGCAGACTTCTTATGTAAAGGCTACATTCTAAGGGGTCATTTGGTAGAGTGCATTAGAAAATATAATGCATGCATTAGGTGTGTATATTAGTAGTACCTTGTTTGGTACATTTTTTCATGTCATGTATAACTAATGCAATCATAAGTTATACACTCTATTAACACTTGCATTAGATTGAATAATTACAAAACTACCCTTCAAGCCTTTTCATTTTCTTTCTTGTCATAAGTTTTTGTTTATATTTTGATTTGCTTTCCGGTGTTTTTTTTTAATTTTTTGGTGTCTTAATAGGCTTTATGACCTCTTAATTTTTTCAAAAATAATAATCTAATTTCAATATAAATTAATCAAAATTTTTACTTGTGACGCTAAATTTGATAAAAAGAAATGATTATCCAACTTTTCACAAAAATATTTTGACGTAATAGAACAACTATTTAATACCCCCTCCATCCCATTTTATGTGGTACCATTTTCTTTTTGGTCAGTCCCAAAAAGAATGTCACATTTCCTTATATGATAAGTATTTAAAGATACAATTTCTCTTTTACCCTTATTGGTCCCACCTAATTCTTAAATAGTACTGTAATAAATTTATGAGGAGAGATAAAAATGAGTCTACTTTTGAAGGACAATTTGGTAAACATTTCAAAGTCTTCATTTATTTCTTAAACTCCGTGCCCGATAAAATATTGTCACATAAAATGGGACGGAGCGAGTATTATTTTTGAAAAAAAGGAAGAAGAGTAAATGGTGTTTTAGCAAAGAAACATTTTTGATTTTTTAGCAAAGAACTTTGTTGCAAAAGAAGTGTACAATAAATAAAGTGTGAAGGGTATATTATAAACATATATTTTTTAAATACAAATTATGCAAGACATGTTATTTCAAATACATCAAACCAAACAATGTATAATAAATAATGTTTATATAACCAATGCAAGCACTACTAATGCAAGCATTACTAATGCACCCTATTTTGCATTATTCTAATACACTCTACCAAACGACCGCTAAGTGATTTAGAGGATGACTTATATAATGTCTATAGTGTAATGACAACTTCAAAAGAACTGCGGGATGCACTTTGAGAAGAAATATAAGACAAAATATGCATGCTTGAAAAAGTTTTTGGTCGCAAAGTTTTTAGAGTATAAAGTGTGAGATAGTAAAACTGTTTGATCACAAGTGCAGGAACTTCACGTTAGTTTTCATGATATGATTGTTTAGGACATGGTAGTTAATGAAGCGTTTCAAGTGGTTGCAATGATTTAAAAGATACTTCCTTCGTGAAACGACTTAAAATATATTATCTGAAGCACAAACGTAAGGAAATGAATCTTGAAGATTTTGTGGTTAGGCTCAAGATTGACAAAGATAACAAGACCGCTGAAAATAATTCTCGTAAGAATTGGTCAATAATTGAAGTTAATATTGTAGAATAGGCTCTTGACAAAGGCAAGAAGAGAAAGATGTTAAACGGACAGAAGTCAGAGCAGACCATGAAGAAATTCAAGGGCAACTGTTACAACTGTGGTAAGGTTGTCACAAGTCTTATGATTGTCGTGCTCCAAGAAAGGACAAAGATAAAGACAAAGGCATGAGTCAACCAAACTTTGTGGAAGAGATGAAAGATGCATATGATATATGTGCAATGATCTCAGAGTGCAACATAGTTGGAAATCCCAAGGAGTGATTTCTCGACTCAGGTGCCACTCAAAATATTTGCTCTGCAAAAAGAAGTCTTTGCTACGTATGCTCTTGTTTAGTTCGATGAAAATTTGCTCATTGGAAACACAACAACAACAAGGATTGTAGGAAATGGGAAAGTAATGTTGAAAATGACATCCAGCAAGGTGTTGACTTTGAACAATATTCTGCATGTTCCTATTATTAGGAAGTATCTGAATTCTGTGGCACTGCTCATTAAGAATGTATTTAAGTGTATGCTAGTTAGTGACAAACCTGTAATAAGTAAGAATTAGATGTTGTTAAGAAAGGGCTACCTTAATAAGGGTCTCTTAAAACTGAATGTAATAGTTTTTGACAGTATTAATAAGAATTCTGCTTCTGTTTACGTATTGGAGTCAAATGATTTATGGCATGCTCGTTTGGGACATGTAAATTACAAAGCCTTGCAAAATTAATTACTTTAGAAGTATTGCTGATTTCAAATGCGATAAATTGAAATGCGAAATTTGTGTGGAAAGTAAGTTTGTTATACATATTTATAAGTCTGTTGACAGGAATTCGAAACCTTTTGACTTAATTCACACAGATATATGCGATATAAAGTTGACATCATCTCGTGTTGAGAAAAAGTATTTTATAACTTTTATTGATGATTGCACTCGATTTTATTATGTATAGTATTGTAAGGATAAAATAATTGATGCATTTAAGCAATACAAAAATGAAGTGGAGAATCAATTCAATATAAAGATAAAAATGATTTAAAGTGATAGGGGCGGAGAATACAAATCTTTTTTTGCACAAATATGTTCACAATATGGTATTATTCATCAAACTACTGCACTTTATACACCACACTCAAATGGTTTGGCGGAACACAAGAATAGAACATTAAGGGGAAATGATGAATGCCTTGATAATCAGTTCTGGTTCACCATGAAACCTTTGGGGGGAAGCCATCCTTATGGTTAATAAGTTATGGAAAGGAAGGAAAACCAACTTGAAATACTTCATAGTGTGAGGTTGTCTAACCAAGGGAGATGTTCCTTTACCCAAGAGGGTGAAAATTGGACCTAAAACAATGGATTGTGTATTTATTGAATATGTTATGATTACTAAGGGCCTGTTGGTTTTTGATTTACAAATATGATAATCCTCAATTCATGTGAATACAGTAATCAGATAACGTTGAGTTCTTTGAACACATTTCTGTATAAAACTGAATGTGAGTCGACAAGTGAAAGACCTAAATGACCACGGGAAAAATCAACGTAGTCGCCAATGGAAATTCACTTATTTTAGTATGGCATTCTAGCTTGAAAATTAGCATCAAAGATTTAAAGCAGCTATGAATTCGTCTGTGTCAATTTTATTAGAAAAAAGTAGTCAATAGTGAGATTGGATCAATTTAAGTAATCATGCTCGGTAATTGGCTGATATTCCTCCAGAAAATAAACCTTTATGATCAAAGTGGATCTTTAAGAAGAAAATGAAAGTCGATGGGACTATTGACAAATATAAGGCTAGACTTGTATTCAAAGTATACAGACAAAAGAAAGGTCTGCACTACTTTGATATATATTCTCCAACAACAAGCATAACATCAATTAAGATGTTAATAACACTAGCGACAATGCATGATCTTAAAATCCACCAAATGGATGTAAAGACAGTCGTCTTAACTAGAGAGTTGGAGGAATAAATTTACATGGACCAACTTCAAGGGTTTGTGGTCCTGGTAAAGAAGACAAAGTGTGTGAACTTGTGAAGTCACTTTATGGGATCAAGCAGACATCCAAAAAATGGCATGCTAAATTTGATCAAACAATGTTGGCAAATAGATTCAAGATCAACCAATGTGATAAATGTGTTTACATTAAAAACGTTCTGAATCATGAAGTTATTGTTTATCTGTATGTTGATGACATGTTAATAATGAGTAAATATATTGACGATATAAATGCTACTAAGTGCATGCTGTCCAGCAAGTTTGATATGAAGGACTTAGGATTTGCTGATTTGATCTTAGGGATCAGGATTCTCAAAACTCCTTAGGGAATATCATTATCTCAATCTCATCATATTGAAAGAGTATTGGATAAGTTCAAGTACTTGAGTTTCAATATTGTCAAATCTCCAATCGAGTTTAAGTGTTATATTTCAAAATAATGAAGGTGAAAGTGATTCTCAATTGGAATATGCCAGACTGTTGGAATGTTTGATGTATATTATGAATTCTACGCGATCTGATATAGCATATTCTATTAGCAAACTGAATCGGTTCACTAGTAATCCAAATCAACCTCATTGGATGACAATGAAACGCGTGTTGGGGTATCTGAAACACCCACAACACTATACTTTGCATTATATTAAATATCTTACCGCAATTGAAGGATATAGTGATGCAAATTTGATCATCGGGTCAAAAGAAGTAAAATCCACAAGTGGTTATGTGTTTACACTTGATGGAGGAGTAATCTCTTGAAAATCGTCTAAACAAACATGTATCGCTTGCTCCACAATGGAATCTGAATTTATTGTCTTAGATAAGGTTGGTGAAGAAGCTGAATGGCTCCGAAAGTTCTTAGAGGATATTCTATTTTGGCCCAAACATGTGGGACCTATTTGCATACATTGTGATAGTCAAGCAGCAATAGGCAGGGCAAGGAGCGTCATGTACAACGGAAAGTCCCGTCATATATTATGGAGACATAACACTGTAAGACAACTGCTCTCTAGTGGAATAATCACAATTGACTATGTGAATTCAAGCAATAATGTGTCAGATCCAATAATGGAAGGCCTAATGAGAGAGGTAGTTGAAAGATCATATAAGGGAATGAGTTTACGCCTTAGGACAAGTCAGTATGTCAGTAACTCTATCTAGCAGACTGGAGATCCCAAGAGCTAGATTCAAGGATAAAAAACAAAGTTGTAACTGACGGTTCAACATTGTCAATCAACTCAATCCATTCTCGTGATGAAGACAATGTTCAAGAACAAGGTTAAGACTTTAAGGCTTGTCAATGAGTCAATAAAGCTTAAATTTTTTTAATGATTTCCTAAGTAAGGAAGACTTGACTAAATAGTGTATCTACAAGATGAAACAGTTAGAAATCACCTATTTGAGTGTGAAGTGTAAGCCGCTTCAAACAGAATTTTATGTCAAAAACCTATTCTCTATAAACTCATGAAACTATGAGGTGTTCATGACTGAAACGAACACAACCGTAAGAACCATAAATAGTAAAGGGTTAATTGTGTGACGTATGGTTGTCTAGGTATACACCAAAGCTCGACGGTTCAAAGTTATCGCATCTACCGATTGACCGAGTATATCCGACATATTTTACTATGGAAAGTCCAAGGGGCAACCTACTTATCCAAATACAATTGATCTTTGCTTGAAAAGAACACACTCGTCCGTGCATTATTAATGTTATAACCATTCCCCATTCATGTTGGAGATTTTTCGGTATATAGCAAGACTGAATGAGAAATGGAGGGAAGATGAAAAAAAGAAGATATTGGAAAGTTGAGAACTTGAAAGTACTCTTACACTTTCGTAAAAAGACATTTCTCCCTCATCGCTGGTGGAGAGAGAAATAGAAGAGTTTAAATAGATAAACACTTCTAATAATTGTTAAAAAGGTTGGAAAGAGGAACCCCCCTCGCACCGTCATCATCGTCGCTCGCTCGACTTCGGGCTCAGCTTGGGAAAATAATCGAGAGATTATATTTGGGACAATGTTTGGTTTACTTATTTTGTTATTTATTCAATTAATTAATTAAATTATATTAAACGGCCAAAACGTTTCAATTAATTAGTTAATTAGCTGAAACGTTTTGACTCGCCGTTGGAAATGACTGTTTTGAAAGCTTGCAACTTTCGTAAAGAACCATGACCATTTGAAAGGTTTCAAACTTTCATTATTGGTCGTGTGGATCTTGACAATATATTTTTAACGTACGAAAATTTCTGATTTCCTCTTCTTCTTCTGCACAAATATTGTTCGTGTACTCTACTGTTATTGCGTTTTGGGCATCAATACACTGGTGATTGAGATTGTTCAATTTGGGTGGGCATATTCCAAATCATACCTCGGATAATAGAGCAAATAATTTCCTCAAGGGGATGCTGTGCTTTCATTGGGCTTGATCTTTTTCCGTTATGTCTTTTCCAGATTTTGGTATGTTTTACAAATTTTTATTCATGGCAAATAATTTTTGTTCTTCTATTCTTAGTAGTTCATTAAACTTTGATAACTTTGTATTTATGCAAAGTTTGTTGAAATCAGTAATTTTATTTTAAACACAGATCGTGTAACACAACCTACTTGCGAGTTTCCAAAAAAGAGTGAATGGAGGAATCAATAAGTAGACTGGACATATAGTAGCGAAGTGGATTACTATCAAATATTATTATTGACCCAAATATTGCAAAAGTCGCATATTGCAGGGTCACAACGAGAAGAAATATTTTGTAATTCATCGAGAGTTATATCCAATGCAGGAAGACACATAGAAAAGTGAAAAAAATGAAAGATATGCAATTACCAAAGAAAGCAACAATCTTGAGCATTGGCAGAAGAATGGTGCTAGAAGAGGAAAATTCTGGCAGCCAGGTGGGACAGAGCGCTGGAGTCCAAAGAAAGGGAGGTATGTGAAGAAGGACAATTAACTGGAAATAAATTCAATGCGCTGAATGAAAATGACATAATAGATGAGAAAGATGACCAACAAGAACATGACTGAGCAATGAGAACACCAGTGAAAATGAGTGATAGTAAGGGTAAGGACAAGGAATCAACTAAGAAGTGGGTAGAGGAAACTTTTGAGAAACAAATGAAAAGTGAGGATCGGACAAAGGATAAAGGGAGCAAAATGAAAAATTTTGAGGGGGGCGGGGGGGTCAAGGGAAGAATGTCGATTAAGAAAAGAGTGATAAAAAGAAGAGTATTGAGAAATCCACTGACACTGAGGATGACGGGCAAAATTACAAGAGAGCTGGCAAAAATAATGAAGAACATGAGGAAATTGGGGCAAGAGAAAGCGCGAATGGTTGATGTTAATAAGATAAACCACCTGATACTAGGCTACACTTGTCAAACCACATGGATGATGAGGGCTCGACAACACAAAATCAAAGGATGGAAAGCATGAATATTAATCAACCAAGTCACAAGAAGTTCAAGTGCCGAATACATTTGAGAAGAGTAGATAGGATGAGGATGAGAATTATATCCAGGAAAATATATGGAGATGCGTGTGAAAGGGTATTTTACTCCAAGGCATACAAAGGAGATGCGTACAGGCAAGAAGGTCAACAAAACGGGACAAATTAGAAGTACAAGGAGCAGCTCTGCAAAACATACTGTGTCAAAATGATGATGGACAAACTACTGTTTTGGAATATTAGATCAATGAATAAGAAAAATTCATTGGAATGGTTTATTGATCTAAATAGAAGAAACAAATTTGCATACATTACCCTTTTTGAACCTTTCAGAGGGCCTCATGAATTAGAAACTTATTGAATTAAGTAGGGAATGTATAACGATGTGGCTAATTGTTCATTAAGAATCTGGGTATTGTGGAATTATGAGTGGGAATGGTAGCATTGTAATGGACAAACAACAACTCACAGTTCAGTTAAACAACAGGCGATACAGAAGATGATCTACATTACTGCAGTGTATGCAAGGTGTAGTTCACTAGAAAGTTAGAGCTTTGGGAAGATTTGGAGGAGCTTAAGGCAAAAATGGAGAAGCTTGGCTGGTTGGGGTGATCTTAATGTTATCCTGGATGCGTCAGAAATATTAGGAGGCTTACCAGTCACCCATTGCGAGAGAATGGATTCCGCACAATGTATAAAAAGTTGTGCTTTAACTGAAATAAAATTCACTGGCAGCAATTATACGTGGTGGAAATGAAGAATTGAGAATGAATGTATTTTTAAAAGATTGGATAGGATATTTGGTAACATGGAATTTACGCATGAATTCCCTACTTCAGAAGTACAACATCTTATCATTGTCCTATTCAGGTGTAGTGCCATGCTAATCAGGAAAGGTACAGTAAAACTTTTTTCGTTTTTTTTTTTTGAATTTTTGGACAAATCATTAAAAATTTCATGATGTGGTGAAGGAGAACTGGAAGTCGAGATACAAGGAATCCCTTTTAACATAGTCCAACAAAAAATGAAAATCATAAAGAAAGTCCTAACCAAGTGGAGTAAAGAAATAAATGTGAACATTTTTCATAGAGTTGCAACCATGGAAGATATAATAAAGGTGAAGGAAATACAATTTGAGATCCATAGCACGGATTGCAATAGGGTGGAGCTGATAAAGGCAGAGGAGGATCGCCGTAAGTTTTATCAAGTAGAGGAAGAATTCCTGAAGCGAAAATCAGGTATGAGATGGTTTACAGATGGGATTGGAGCACAAAGTATTTTCCATTCCTATGTGAAAGGGAGAAGATGAACGCTTCAACTGAATGAAATACTAGATGAATAAGGCGTCTTACTTAAAGATTAGAAAGACATTGGAAAAGCAGCAGCAAATGTTTTTGAGCAGCAGTTCAAGGAGGGCAACTTCAATGTTGATTATGCAATTAATGACTGCATACCTAAACTAATCAGACTGGAGCAACAATAAAGAATGAATTGAACTCCCATGGAGGAAGAGGTCAGAGACGAAGTTTTCTCATTAAACAGTGACAATGCGTGTGGTACAGATGGGTTCTCAGGAAATTTTTTTCAAAGGTTCTGGGAGACTATCAAGGAGGATTTTGTGAAAACGGCAGTAGCTTTTTGCTGTGGCATGAAATTAACAAGATTTGTAATGCACACGAACCTGGTCCTTCTTCCAAAGAAGGGACAAGTCAGTAGGTTTACAGATTTAAGGCCAATGAGCTTGAGTACGTGCATAAATAAAGAATTTCAAAGGTAATTCATGGACTCTACCCGAGGTACTTCTAGAAATCATATCGAAAAATCAGACTGGATTTATGAAAAGAAGAAGCATAGAAGAAAATGTTCTGTTAGCCCAAGAAATCATCAGAGACATCAACAAGAGTAATCAATATCATAATCTAATGGTAAAGTTGGATATGATGAAAGCATATGATAGAATATCATGGGTATTCCTGACAAAGGTAATGAGGAGGTTTGGGTTCACAGAGAGAATAATTCATGTGGTTTGGCGACTGATGTCAAATAATTAGTATTCTATGCTAGTCAATGGAAGATCATATGGTTTCTTTCCATCATCAAGAGGATTAAACCAAGGAGATCCTTTATCATAATCTTTATTCATAATTGCAGCCGACGTATTAACGAGAAGCTTGAATAAGTTGAATGAGGGTAATAAATTCATTGGATATGGAATGCCAAAATAGAATGAGAAAATCAATCACTTATACTATGCAGATGATACTATATTATTCTGCTCAGGCCACAAAGGATCAATCAAGAAGATGATGGCATTGTTGAATAATTATGAGACAATTTTGGGCCAACTCGTAAATTTGATGAAAAGCTATATGTGTTTTCATGAGAAGGTATCTATTGCGGCAAGAAACAAAATAAGAACTACGGGAATCAGAGGAGGGTCCTTCCCATTTATTTATGTAGGTTGCTCAATGCTCTATGGGAGAAAGAAGAATTGTCACTTTGAAGATCTAGTGAAAAAGGTATGTAGAAGGGTGATGGCTTGGCATAGAAGGTTACTTACATATGGAGGTAAACATGTATTGGTTTGTAATGTTCTACAATCAATGCCTATATACTTAGTGTTGGTTATTAATCCACCAAAAGGGCGATCAAGCAGATTAAAAAAATTATGGCCAAATTTTTTTGGGGAAAGGTTGGTAGTTTAAAAGTGAAGCATTGGGTGGCTTGGGATGACCTATGTTTGCCTAAGGCGGAAGGGGGAATTGGTTTGAGATCACTACACACAGCTGCGGACTCGCTTTTTGCGAAATCGTGGTGAAATTTTAGAACTTAATCTGATTCTCTATGGAGTCATTACATGTGGAATAAATATTGTAAGAAGAAACTAATTAATCTGATTCTCTATGGAGTAATTACATGTGGAATAAATATTGTAAGAAGAAACATCCAATTATTGCTCAAGCGATAGGAATTCCTCATGTGTGGAGGAAGATGATTCAAATCACAGAGCAGGTCGAGCATAATATATGGTGGAAGGTCAAGGCGAGAAGCAACCTTTAGGTTTGAAAACTGGACACAGCAAGGAGCTTTATACTATCTAGAGGAGCAGAACCATGGGGGAAGAGGACATTAAGGTGAAGTGTTAGCATCTGTGCGTCCACTATCAGTCAATGGACCAGGTCCCTTGACACACCAATAAGTATATAACAGAAAGTAAATGCAGTTTAACACCAGAGGAGTTTTATGTGGAAACCTCCTTGCTCAAGGGAGTAAAATCACGACCTGCCTCACAGGATTTTCACAACCGTTTCACTAATCTTCACAAACAAAAGTAAACTGGTTACACAAATGTAAGAAAAAGTTTTTAATCTCACCAACAAGGAATAACTCTATTGCTTGATGAGCCTAAGTAGATGTTATTCTACCCACTAAGCTATCACTCTAGACAACTCAAAATTTTCTAGGAAACACAACGGTTACCCACTAAATTAGTTCAACTAACTAACTTATAATTTCAAATCAAACCTCACTGATTCCTTTATAGATTTAGGATCAGTTTACAATGTAAGATCGAAAGAATATATTTTCAAACAACTACACAATATACGCCTAAGTTTAGGTTGTTCTTGAATGATTTTTCTCTTTGATTTCTTAAGCCTTTGCAAGAGTTCTTGAATGTGATTTTCAAGTTGCAAAAACTAAAAAGCAATCTTTAGAAAGATGACATTATATAGACAAGCCCCTTTCCTTAAACACATGCCATTGGTTGGAAAGGTCTGACGTTTCTGATGCGGTTGGGAACTGTGCACCAACTTTCTGTACCTTCTCCAGTTGGCAGTCAACGAACTATTCAAGTTGAGAACCGGGTACCTTCACAAGGTCCCTGAGTTTTTTACATCATCAAAACTATAAATAACATTTCCCCCCTTTTTGATGATGACAAACAATACTCCAGACACCACTCCAGCTTCAGGACAAGTTCCCCCTGAATTACTTGTCCACCCTCCTGGCAAAATTGAAACCAAAAGAAAACACAATATACACTGCACAAGTTGTCTTCCCCCTCACTGTATTCCCCCTCACAAACATGTCTAGCAACAATAACCAATTAAAATTCCCCCTTTTGGCATTATAAAAAAGAGATACAGTAAACCAACAGTTTCAATAAGAATATCAGAGAAGACCAAAGCCTTATAGAAATCAAACATAAAGGAAAGCATTTGACAAGAGATATCTGCTAGAACACCAGGGGAATAATATAAATAGAATTGCAAAACTAACATTTAATACATTAACAACAAACTAAAATACAAGGACAAAAAGATAAGCCACACAAAGAAGACAGGAAAAGAGTTTTGAACGGACTATGAAGGGGTAGGTTGATGGGAAAGGGACTGAATGATGAGAGTGAGTCTAGCATTAGCATCATCATTATCCTTGATTGCTTTTTATTTTAAAGAAATAACCTTGGCCCTCAGTTCTGCATTTTCCCTTTCCAGGGCTTGAACCACAGCGGTACCAGGCCCCTCTGTCTGTGCAGTGAGTAGCTCGGCTTTGAGAATAGCAATTTCAGCATCCTTGCCACTCAGCCTCATAGTTAGTTCTTCAACTTCATACTTGTTCTTCAATGAGTTGAGACATTTTGCTCTTAGGATTTCCTTTCCCTTAAATGCACTCACATTCAACCAAGGTAGACTTTGAAAAGGCTTGTTTCACTGTACCGACCTTGCCAACACCCAGCGGAATGTTAAAGTGTTTGAATACTTCAGTGAGAAAGAATCCATATCCCATCCCATGTATTCCTTTCCGCTCAATGACAGTCTTGTACATATGTTCAAGTATGATTCTCCAAAGATTCAGAGGTTCAAACTTGCACAACAATTCCATTACATACAAATCAGCAGAAGTTGTTGAGGTCCTCTTTTCAGTTCGGGGAAGGAGACTTTTGTTCACAAATTCAAAGACTAACTGATACTCACTTTTCATCACTTTCTTAAACAGCCCTGCACATTTTGTAGTAGGAAGCTTTGAACACAGTGTCACAAATTTAACAAAACATGTTTTCCCTACCACAGACCTGGTACCATCTCGAGGTACCCTAAGAATTTTCCCCAACAGAGTCTCATCAAGGTGAACAATAATGTCATTTACTTTGGTATTGACACTTCCATCTTCCTGAAATTGAATGTTATAGTAAAATTCTCGCACTTCCTCTTCATGAAGAATGGGAGATTTTTGGTTGAGGAGATGCATCCAAGACTGAATCTCAACCATTTCATGAAGTGAGTCCATTCCAGGAAGATTAATTATCCCTACGTCAAAAACCCTGCCAGCCAGTACAGACTACTTTCTCATATTGTCAACATTGTCTTGTTTGTTGACCTGCTCTTCAGTTTTTGTTTGTGTACCAGGTCCCTATGACCTTTTCCTCTTTCCTTTAGCAGTATCCTTTGTGGATTTTGTTTGCTCAACTTTCTTGGTTTCTCTTGGTTTTGTCTTTCCTGACTTCTTCTTCCTGTATCCCTTTTCTGTATCTTCAGTAGACACATCTATTACACCAGACTCAGGAAGTTTAAAATTGGACACTTTGAAAGTTCTAGCACTCCTGTTTTGTGCTGTAGACAATGTATTGGCTTTTAGGGCATCATCCATTATCTTTCTGGCATCACATCTAGTAGTGGGTCTCCTTTTAAACATTTCTACCACCACTTTCTCTTTTCCCTTTTTAGATGCACTTACATCTCTCTTTTCAACCTTCCACTGCATAGATTGTTCATCACCTGCTGAGTCAGAGGAATCCGAGGATGGATATCTTCCAAAATCTGGAGTTCTATCAATGATAGGTTGGGTCTCTCTGATATCTTCATTTTGAAAAGTTTCACTTTCCTCAATCCTGACTTCCTCTCGCATCATAGCAAGACTCTCAATCACCAACTCTTCACTCGCAGCAAGAATGTTCGACTCAAAATTTTTATTCCTTGGCAAATCTCCTTCGAAAAGAGATGAAGACCAGGTCCAGCAGGAACACTTGAACTGTTCAGATCTATAGAATAAAAAAGGTTTTCGGGATTATCTAAGGAAGAACTTTTTGGAAGATTAGATCTTGACCCTGTGGATGAAGGAGAATAGAAAGCAATTGGTTCAATCTTTCTAAGTGCTGTAAGTATTTTCTTTGAAGCAGATGAAGGATTAGACATTTTGTCAAGAAAAAGAAGAGAGTAGCAGTATTGGAGAATAAAAAAAGTAGGGATTAAAGCAAATTTAGCCTTCTCTTTTTTTTTCCGACAGAGTCAAGGAATATTGCAAAAAGAATGAAGGATTAAAAAGGACAGAAGAAGGGTTTAAAAAGAAATGAAACGGTGCCAGGTCCCTATTGATTTGACGCGTCGCTTGGAAAGTAAGCGATGGGACTGATAATCAGAATAATTGATGACTGACACGTGGCTTGATCAACGGTCACTTTATCTCAGTTTGAAATTAATGTACGAATGCTAACCTCGACTAGAACCAGGTCCCATAGTGTAATTTTATCATCATTCCTCAACTGTTCTAGCCATGTCTTTGCTTTGCTAGTCCTTCATGAATGTATACCTGCAATAGGTACAATAGCGATCTAACTTAGATAAAATATTATTGACACAGAGGATACATGCACTGCAAGTTTAGCCATCAAGAAAATTCAATGACTGAAAGACTGGAAATCAGTTTAAAGTCATCATGCCCAACTTCAACCGATTACTCTCAAATTGATATTTGCTAAGAGCCTTGGTGAATATATCTGCAATTTGTTCCTCCGTTGGACAATATGTAAGCACAATGTTTCCTTTTTCAACATTGTCTCTCAGAAAATGATGTCTAACATCAATGTGCTTTTTTCTCTTGTGGTGAACAGGATTCTTTCCCATACTGATTGCACTAGTATTGTCACACATAAGAGGTATAGCCTTGATGATTACTCCAAAGTCCTCTAAGTGTTGTTTGATCCATAACAATTGTGAACAACATGCAACAGCTGCTACATATTCAGCTTCAGCTGTTGAAAGAGCTACTGAATTCTGTTTCTTAGTTCCCCATGAAATAAGTGAAGATCCAAGGAAATGAGCTATCCCCGAAGTGCTCTTTCTATAAACTTGATAACCAGCAAAATCAGCATCTGCAAAACCAACAAGATCAAAAGTGTCACCTGTTGGGTAGAAAAGGACCAGGTCCCCTGTCTTCTTCAAATATCTTAGAATCCATTTTGCAGCCTTCAAATGTGAATCACGAGGACATTATTGGAATCTAGCACACATTCCAACACTATATACGATATCATGTTCGCTAGCAGTCAGATACAATAAGGATCCAATGATTCCCCTATGGTTTGATTCACAAGAAAGTCATATTCATCTACTATAAGCTTGGAGTTTGTTCCCATAGCAGTATCAATAGGTTTTGAATCAAACATATTGAATTTCTTCAACAGCTCCTTAATGTACTTCTCCTGACTGATTGAGATTCCATTTGATGATTGCTTGATTTGTAGCCCCAGAAAGAAGGTCAATTCACCCATCATGCTCATCTCAAATTCCTTTCCCATTAATGATGAGAATTCTTCACACAAATGCTCTGATGTATCTCCAAAGATAATGTCATCCACATACACCTGTATGATAAGCATTTCCTATTCTCTTTTTAATATGAACAAGGTATTTTCTATTTTCCCTCTTTTGAACCCATTTTTCAACGGAAACTTCGACAGTCTTTCATACCAAGCTCTGTGAGCTTGTTTTAAACCATACAGAGCCTTATTCAATTTGAACACATGATCTGGTAACTCGGCATCCTCAATCCCAGGAGGTTGTTTAACAAACACCTCCTCTTTTATGTCTCCATTTAGGAAGACACTCTTGACATCCATTTGATACAGCTTAAATCCCATAAATGCTGCAAAGGCTATCAGAATTTTGATAGCCTCCATCATTGCAACAGGAGCAAAGGTTTCATCATAGTCTATACTTGCTCCTGATTGTATCCTTGAACAACTAATCTGGATTTGTTTCTAGTAATCACACCATTTTCATCAATCTTGTTTCTGAAAACCCATCTGGTTCCTATAAATGTTCTGTCAACAAGTCGAGGAACCAGGTACCACACCTTACTTCTTTCAAACTGATGGAGTTCTTCTTACATTGAATTTATCCAATCTGCATCACTTAATGCCTCTTTCACATTCTTAGGCTCAATTGATGATATAAACGCTCAGAATGCAACTAGATTTCTTGTTTTTGATCTAGTGTGAATTCCAGAGTTCAGGGGTGAGATGAGATTATCAAGTGGATGTGATGAGTTGTGTTTCTATCCTGGTCTCAAGGTCAAATGGTTCAGCTAATCCGTATGCTCTTCTTCTTCAAGGAATTCTTCATTTTCTTGAGTGTTTGAGATATTCTGACTTGAGTTCAGAATGGTACCAGGTTCCTCTTCACATTTTTCAACTTCATCAGCCTTTTCAGATAAGCTTTGATCAGCATTGTCAATCTCCAACTGGTCATTTACAACAGCTTCACCCCCTTCAATTTTCTGAGGATTAAATAGCTCAATCAACTCATCTTCATCATTTGATGTAGTACCTTCCAGATTTCCATCTTCATCAAACACAACATGAATACTTTCTTCAATACACTGAGTTCTCTTGTTGAAAACTCTGTATGCTTTACTTGATGAAGAATATCCTACAAACACGCCTTCATCACTTCTAGGATCAAACTTTCCTAGATCATCCTTTCCATGGTTCAAAACAAAACATTTGCATCCAAATGCCCTAAGGTAGCTCAACATAGGTTTTCGGTTGTTGAGTAATTCATAGGGAGTTATATTCAATTAAGACCTTATAAAACATCTGTTAGTAACATGACATGCTGTGTTGATTGCTTCAGCCCATTGAGGAAGATTTGACTCAATAATCATGGTCCTTGCAATATTTACCAAGATTCTATTTTTCCTTTCCACTACTCCATTTTGTTGGGGAGTTCTTGGAGTAGAAAAATTGTGACTAGTGCCATTTTTCTACAGAATTGATCAATTTTTTAGTTTTCAAACTCAGTTCCATGATCAGACCTGATTCCAGCAATCACTTGATTCAACTTTGTTTGAATCATTTTGAAAAACACTATCATTTCTTCTGGTGTTTCTGCTTTTGATCTTAAGAACCTTGTCCATGTGTATCTTGAGTAGTCATCAACTATCACCAGAATGTATTTCTTTCCATTTTTACTTTGAACCTTCAAAGGTCCACATAAATCCATGTGTAGCAGCTCCAATACTCTCGATGAGGTTACTTGCTTCTTTGGCTTAAAGGATGATCTGATTTTTGTCCTTTTACACAGGCTTCACAAATTTTACTTTCACAAAATGTCACGACCCAAAACCGATCCGCGACTGGCACCCACACTTACCCTCCTATGTGAGCGAACCAACCAATCTAAACCTTAACATTTCAATTTTAATATCAACAGAAAGTAATGCGGATGACTTAAACTCATTAATAAAAAGACAATTCAATAACTTCTAAAATTCAACATCTATTATTCCCCACACTCTGGAAGTCATCACCACAAGAACATCTATGAACGAATTACTAAACTAAGAGTATTCTAATGAGCTAAAATAAACAAAAGCTAGTCCATGCCGGAACTTCAAGGCATCAAGACATGAGGAAGAAGATCCAGTCCAAGCTAGAAGCATTAGCTCACCCTGAAATCCGGTGTAATGAAGACTGGCTAGAGTTGCGGTTGAGTT
>NC_028637.1:59586763-59587668 GCF_001406875.1 Solanum pennellii
AAATCCATTGCGATTCTCTCCCATTTCCATTCAGGATTGGGCATTCTCTGAAGTGTACCTCCGGGCCTCTGGTGTTCATACTTTACTTGTTGACAATTTGGGCATTTGGCAACAAAATCAACAATGTCGCGCTTCATTCTACTCCACCAAAAGTGTTGCTTTAGGTCACGATACATCTTGGTTGCACCAGGGTGTATAGAATACGTTGAACTATGAGCCTCTGTCCGAATAGTGTTGATCAAATCATCAACACGGGGTACACATACCCTTCCCTTGATTCTCAAAACACCTTCCTCATCGATTGTTGCTTCTTTAGCCTCTCCTCGCAACACTTTATCTCGGATTCGTCTTAGTTTCTCATCATCAAACTGTTTTCCCTTGATCTTGTCAAGAAAAGAAGATCTCGCCTCCACACTGGCCAAAAATCCTCCCTTCTCATTTACTTCCAACCTCATATTGTCATTAGCCAGAGTCTGAACCTCTCTAGCCAATGGGCGTCTAGAAAGCTTGTAAGTGAGCTAAACTACCCATGCTCTCTGCTTTTCTACTTAAGGCGTCTGCCATAACATTAGCCTTTCCTGGGTGATACAAGATGGTGACATCGTAATCCTTCAGTAGTTCCATCCATCTCCTCTGTCTCAAATTTAAATCTTTCTGAGTAAAGACATACTGTAAACTACGATGATCCGTATAGACTTCACACTTAACCCCATATAGATAGTGTCTCCATTGCTTTAATGCAAAGACTACCGCAGCCAACTCCAAATCGTGGGTCGGATAATTACGTTCATGCACCTTTAGTTGCTCGAAGCATACGCAATTACGTTCTTCTCTTGCATAAGCACTGCACCAAAACCAGAATAGGATGCATCACAATACACAATGAAGTTCTTACCCTCTACTGG
>NC_028637.1:59592690-59628306 GCF_001406875.1 Solanum pennellii
TTGATCAAGCAAGCAAGTTTCCCAATCTTTGTTTTTCCCTTCGTTCGTTTCTCCCTCTCTCTACTCGTTCTCCCTCTCTTTCTGTTCTTTTTCCTTTTTCTTATTCAAACCCTCTTTCTTTTACCCTAATTAGCATATAATTAAGTATAAAGATGGCAATAATATCCCACTAATTAACTCAAGGTTACCTCTTTTAACCCCCAAGTAATTAGACTTATTAACATTAACCCCCTAACTTTATAATTAAAGCAGGAATAGTCCAAAACGCCCCTTAAATTACTTAACAGAATTCCGACCCAGCCTGGGATTATGCAGTCTGTGACGGGCCATCGTGCCTGTGACGGTCCGTCCTGCTGCTCCGTCACAGAGTTGAGAGACTCAATTTCCTTGAAGAGTCTGTGACGGTCCGTCGTGCCCACGACGGTCCGTCCTGCCATTCCGTTACGAAGTTCAGAGAGTCGATTTCAGTACCCAAATTTCAGAAGTCTAAGTCTTTTGGAACGAGACACCCTCGACGGCTCGTCGTGGGTTCCGTCGTCTCAGCCAGTTTTTCCAGAAATAAAATCTGCTGCTCAAAACGACTAAACAGGTCGTTACACAAAATTTCAACTTTGGCAGACCCAGAACAAGGTCCTTAGAAATCAGTTTATTCAATAGATGAGCTCACATGCCCCAGTCTTCGATGCCACAAATCAATATTTTCATTTTGAGCAGTAAGAATCACTTTCTTTGTAGTTAGATTAACTACAGTGCACTTCTCAGAAGTAAACTTCACTTCATTTCCCTTATCACAAATTTGATGACACACTCAAAAGACTATACTTCAACCACTGACATGATACACATTGTCAATTGATTCCCCAAGAGATTTTCCCACTTTACCAACACCCAAAATATACCCCTTCTTTCCATCACCAGAAGAGACACCTCCTCCTTGAAGTGCCTTGAGTGACAGGAAATTTTTGATATCACCAGTCATATGTTTAGAGCATCCACTGTCCATGTACCAACATTGACTGCTGCTCCTCTCTCTCACCTGCATCAAGAATCACTTGTTAGGCTTGGGAATCCATTTCAATTTGAGTTCCGAGAAAGCAGACAAAGGAGTGATCAAAGTGTTTCTAGCCCAATGAGGTAGTTTCAGATTCTTTTTGACAAAGGATTTTTGAGCATACTCACGTCCTTTCTTTGAAAACCTTTTGGTTGAGAATTGTTCTGTGGGACCAGATCTCTCTTTTGAAACCCTTTGCTTTTCTGTATACTTCGAAAGTCTTTCATGTGACTTTCTCCTGGCAGTACACTCTTCTTTTAAATGCCCATTTTTACTACAATGAAGGCACAACAAATTGTCAGACACAAATACATATTTGCTATGAGGATTGAAAGGAGGAGTAATATTCAAACTTCCTAAACCCTTCTTGTTGAAATTACTTTGATTTTTTACGTTTGAAAGCGGTTTAGAAGATTTTGTCCACTTAAGAGATTTTCCAAGTTCATCTTTAAGTTTGACAATATCTCTTTCTAAGTTGTTGCTCTTTTCCAAAGCCAAACCAAGATTAGTCTCAGAGGTTTTCAGTTTTTCTTCAAGCTCAATTTGTAAACCATTAGACTTTCCCTTTTGCTTTTCAGCTTTCTCATTTATCAGATACAACTGTTTTTAAAGTTCTGTTTTGTCAGATTCCAGAGCAGCCATTGATCTTAAATTTTCAGCATTTTCTCATCCATTTTATCTCTATTTTCATTTAAACTTTCAAGCTCAGCATTCATAATATCTCTTTCAGAAGTTAACTTAATAACTGAATCAATCATAACATTTTCTAATGTTGTCAATTTTTTAAGAGAATAGGTATTCAGATCATGTTTCATATCAAGAAGAGTTACCTTATCCTCATCATCCTCATTTTCTGAATGAGCCATGAAAGCAAACATATCATTGAATATGGTTTCCTCTTCATGAACCACCACCATTCACACATCATTTGGTCCATCAAGATTTTCTGAGTCACTTGAAAAGTCTCCCCATGCAGCAAGAGCTTTCTTGACCACATGGTCAGCAGTAGCTTTCCACTCATTTTTATTGAGTACCAGGTCCCTTCGCTTTTCTTTATCACCTCTTGGTTTTTGATATTCTTTGTTTTCAGCTTTGAGTAAAGGACAATCTCTTATAAAGTGTCCAGCTTTTCCACACTTATAACAAGTATCATTTTGAGTGGCAGTTCGAGGAAAATTTGCTCCCTTTCTAAAACCTTTGTTTTTCCTCACAATTTTCTGAAATCTCTTGATGAGGTAAGCCATATCATTATCATCACTGGATTCCTCTTCAGATTTGTATTTCAGCGTCAAGGACTTATCTTTCTTGACTTCCTTCTTTGACTGATCATGACTTCGATTCATCTCATGAATCTTTAGATTTCCAATGAGTTCATCCATTGTTAACACTTTCAGGTCCTTTGCTTCATTAATAGCATCAACCTTACTTTCCCAAGACTTGGGAAGGATTCGAAGCACTTTCCTAACTTGCTTAATCATACTGATAGGTTCTGTAAGACTTCTCAACTCATTTGTAATGGATGACAGTTAAGTGAACATTTCATGAATAGTTTCACCTTCTCTCATTTTGAAATTTTCATACTGAGATGTGAGCATATCAATCTTTGACTCTTTCACTTGTTCAGTTCCCTCATGTGCAGTTTCTAAGAAATCCCAGATCTCTTTTGCAAATTCACAAGCTGAGACACGATTGAACTCATCATGTCCTATACCACAGACAAGAAGTTTCTTTGCTTTGTACCCTTTTTCAATCTTCTTCTTATAAGCTTCATCATATTTTCGTCTAGGCTTAGGAACAAGCCTAGTGTTTTCACCATCTTTCTCTTCAATCATAGGGATGAAAGGTCCATCTAAGACAATGTCCCATAGTTCACTGTCTTCAACCATAAGGAAGTCATGCATTCTCACTTTCCACCAACTATAAAAGTGGCCAATTAACGAGTGTTGAAGACTGACCCTCTTCCAGATTAAGTGGACCAGCCATTCTAGAACAGAAATCACTCTCTTGGTGTTAACCAGATAGAGAGTACCTGCTGTGATACCACTTGTTAGAATCTATGTGTCCACTATCAGTCAATGGGCCAGGTCCCTTGACACACAAATAAGTATATAATAGAAAGTAAATGCAGTTTAACACCAGAGGAGTTTAACGTGGAAACCTCTTTACTTAAGGGAGTAAAACCACGACCTGTCTTACAGGATTTTCACAACCGTTTCACTAACATTCACAAGCAAAAGTAAACCGGTTACACACATGTGAGAAAAAGTTTTCAGTCTCACCAACAAGATATAACTCTATTGCTTGATGAGCCTAAGTAGATGTTATTCTACCCACTAAGCTATCACTCTAGACAACTTACAATTTTCTAAGTAACACAACGGTTACCCACTAAATTAGTTCAACTAACTAACTTAGAATTTCAAATCAAACCACACTGATTCCTTTATAGATTTAGGATCAGTTTACAATGTAAGATCGAAAGAATATATTCTCAAACAGCTGCACAATATATGCCTGAGTTTAGGTTGTTCTTGAATGATTCTTCTCTTTGATTTTCTTAAGCCTTTGCAAGAGTTTTTTAATGTGCTTTTTCAAGTTGCAAAAACTAAAGAGAAATGTTTAGAAAGATGACATTGTATAGGCAAGTCCCTTTCCTTAAACTCATGCCATTGGTTGGAAAGGTCTGACGTTTCTGACGCGGTTGGGAACTGTGCACCAACTTTCTGTACCTTCTCCAGCTGGCAGTCAACGAACTATTCAAGTTGAAAACCGGGTACCTTCACAAGGTCCCTGAGTTTGTTACATCATCAAAATGACAAATAACATGAAGCAATTCATACAAGAAGGGAGATGGAATAAGGGAAAGCTGAAACAACATGCTTCGGAAGAGATGGTACAATATATCACAGATAATATCAGCCTTTTGAGGATAGAAACAGGGAGAAGTAAGGCATGGTGGATGCAAATATGAGAGGAAACTTTACGGTAACATCAGCTTGGGACTTATTATTACATAGAGAAGACGAATTCTCAAGTTCATATGGAATAAGGGGATTCCTTTAGAATCAACTTGTTTTTATGTAGGGTATGGAAAGGAAGAGTCCCTACAGATGATAATTTACAAATCGTGATGATTAATCTGGCCTCAAGATGCTGGTGTTGCGAGCAATATAGATAAGAGACCATGGAGCATTTATTTCTAACAGCCTCCATAGCTACTAAGATATGGAAGCATTTTGCTAATTTTGCATGGATAGTAGTCGAAGGAAAAAGATTTGATAAAGGTATGGTGGGCATACCCAGGCACCTAGCAAAGTGATGGAAAAAGATAAGGTTATACCGGCATTGACACTATGGAAAAGAAGGAATTCGAGGAAGCATGTGTTAGGATCGAATTCACGCACACACACTAGATGAATGAAGAACACAAGAACTTTCAAGAGAAAGAGATGAGAGATCTAGAGAGAGAAAGAGAAAAAACCCAATATTTCGTGGTAACACCCCGTGAGTAAACTTCCACGGCGGTGAGGGATATTTATATTAATAAATCAGAGTATTTTTGGTTACAGAGAATAAATAGGAAAACCTAAAATAGAGAATAAATAGGAAAGCCTAAAATAGAGAATAAATATGAAAACCTAAAATTAATCAGGCTCCACTACCTAAAAATTCTCCCACTTGGAGACTGACTCTGTCATCCAAAAAATACATTCTCAAAAAAAATCTCTTCATCATCAACATCTTTACCACACCGCAACATCTGTAGCAACAACTACAGAAGACCAACCGAGGTTTTACATAACCTCAGTTTCCCAACATCAACACATTTCGTCAACATGTCTGCCGGGTTCTTTGCACCCTCTATCTTCTCCAAGAACATATCACCATCCTCCACTGCCCTGCGAGTGAAATGGTATCGCCTTCTGATGTGCTTTGTCTTAGAATGATAGACTGGATTTTTCACCAACTGTATGGCACTCTGGCTATCTGAGTAAAGAATCTTCTCGCTCTGCTTCTTGCCCAATTCCTCAAGATAATCTGCCAGCCATATCATCTCTTTCCCAGCTTCAGCTATTGCCACATACTCAGCTTCAGTAGATGAAAGAGAAACACACTTCTGAAGCCTGGACATCCAACTCACTGCTGTTCCACCTATGGTGTAAATGTACCCGGATGTACTCTTGCTCGAGTCAACATCCCCACCAAGATCAGCATCCACAAAACCCTGTAGAGTCACCTTGCCTTTGCCAAAACAAAGTGAAGTACTGGATGTACCTCTCAGATATCTCAGAAGCCACTTCACAGCTTCCCAATGCTCTTTCCCAGGGTTCGCCACGTACCTGCTAACTACTCCCACTGCATGTGCTATATCAGGTCTAGTGCAGACCATAGCATACATCAAACTACCAACTGCTGAAGCATATGGAACAAGTGTCATGTGATCACGCTCCTCGGCAGTCTTGGGTGACTGCTCCTTTGACAATTTAAAGTGATTTGCCAATGGAGTAGTCCTGGGTTTAGCATCATTAACCCTGAATCTGCTCAGCACCTTCTCAATGTACAACTCCTGAGATAGATTTAAAGTGCCAGCAGATCTATCCCGAGAAATCTTCATCCCCAAAATCTGCTTTGCTGGACCCAAATCTTTCATCTCAAACGCTGCAGACAACCTTGTCTTCAGATTGTTAATCTCCCTCATACTAGATCCTGCAATCAACATATCATCCACATACAAGAGTAGAAAGACATATGAATCAGTGTATTTCTTGAAGTAACAACAAGGATCCTTTTCAGCTTTGCAGAATCCACTCTTGGTCATGAAGGAGTAAAACTTCATGTACCACTGCCTTGGTGCTTGCTTTAGTCCATACAAGCTCCTGGTGAGCTTGCACACCATGTGTTCCTTGCCTGGAACCACAAATCCGCCCGGTTGCTGCATATAGATCTCTTTGTCCAGATCTCCATGTAAAAATGCTGTTTTACATCCATTTGCTCTAGATGCAAATTTTCCGATGCAACAATACTCAACAGAATTCAAATAGAGGTTAACTTCACAAAAGGAGAGAATATTTCAGCATAATCAATACCTTTCATTTGTGAATATCCTTTATCCACTAAATGAGCCTTGAACCTTCTTTTGCCATCTGGTTCAGTCTTGATTTTGAACACCCACTTGTTCAGAAAAGATCTCTTCCCTGCAGGTAACTCAGTCAACACCCATGTGTCATTCTTCTCAAGTGACCTCATCTCATCATCCATGGCTTGCTCCCACTTGATCGAATCCTCCACCTGTAGGGCCTCATCAAAAGACTCTGGTTCCCCCTCATCAGTCAGCAATAGATAGTGTAATGAAGGTGAATACCTATCTGGTGCCCTGATGGATCTGGATGATCTCCTTAACACCTGGTCAGGTGTAACTTGCTCCACTTGAGATTCTTCAGTAGGAGTTGGTTGAGTATCTACTTCGACATCTCTGGGGTTACTCTTCTCCAAGTCAACCTCAACTCCCACTTGCTTTGTAATCTCTAGAACCTTCTTCTCTCTGTCCTTGTACAGGACAGACTCATCAAATGTCACGTCACAATTTCTCAGGATCTTTCTGTTCTTGTAATCCCAAAACCTGTAACCAAACAAATCAGAACCATATCCTATGAAGTAACACTTCACAGCCTTGGCATCAAGCTTGTCTCTCTTTTCTGGATCAACATGAACATAAGCAGTGCAACCAAAAGTCCTCAAGTGTGAGTACTTGAGTTCTTTTCCTGTCCACACCTCCTCTGGAATCTTGAACCCTAAAGGAACTGATGGTCCCCTGTTGATCAAGTATGCAGCTGTGCTCACAGCATCCGCCCAAAGTGTTTTGGGCAGCCCACAGTGTATCCTCATACTCCTTGCACGCTCATTCAATGTTCTGTTCATCCTCTCAGCAATTCCATTCTGCCTTGCCTTACCAGGAACTGTTCTCATCAATCTGATTCCCTCAGCTGCACAGAATGCCTTGAACTCTGATTTGTCATACTCTCCTCCATTGTCAGACCTTAGGCATTTGACTTTCAAACCGGTCTGATTCTCAACTTCAGCTTTCCACTTCTTGAAAGTTGCAAACACATCTGACTTATGCTTCAAGAAGTAAACCCATACCTTCCTGCTGAAATCATCAATGAAGGTAACATAGAATCTGGATCCTCCAAGTGATGATACTGGAGATGGTCCCCAAACATCTGTATGGACCATTTCCAACCGCACTTTCTTTGGCTCTCTAGGAGTCTTTGTGAAGCTTACTCTTTTCTGTTTGCCCATAACACAGCTCTCGCAAAGACCCATATCAACAGACTTCAGACCCTCTAATGCTCCTTTTGCAACCAGCATCTTCATTCCTTTAGTACTCATGTGTCCAAGTCTGTTGTGCCACAGACATGAACCGGAAGCACCTTCAGCAACAGCGGCCATGTTTATACACCCTGCAGTGGTGTACAAGGTTCCAGATTTGGTGCCACGAGCTACTACCATAGCACCTTTCACGATCTTCCACGAACCTTTCCCAAACTCTGCTGCATATCCCGTGCTATCCAACTGACCAACAGAGATCAGATTTTTCTTGATCCCAGGAATATATCTGACATCCTCCAATGTCCACTGGTTTCCCGAGGTGGTCTTTATGCAAACATCCCCCTTTCCTTCAATCTCTAAGGCTTTATTGTCAGCAAGATATACTTTTCCAAAATTTCCAGATTTGAAATTTTGGAACAACTCCTTGCTTGGAGACGAATGGAAAGATGCACCAGAATCCAAAATCCATGATTCAACCGGGCTGTTCACACTAAGGATTAGAGCATCCCCAATGTCCTCTGCTGAATTTACAGAATCATTGTCATCTCCAAATTTCTGATTCTGTTTCTTCTTTGGCTTTGTACAGTTCGTCCGAAAGTGCCCTTTTTCTCCACAGTTCCAACAAGTCACGTTTGATCTGTTCAGGGATTTTCCTCGATTCTTTGATTTTGATCGACCATGTTGATTTTGGCCTTTCGTCTTACTTCTCCCCCTTCGATCAACGCTGAGAGCACTGCCCGATGAATCTCCCACTTCTCGTTTGCGAATACTTTCGCTAAGAACAACATCACGGATTTCATCAAACTTCAGTTTCTCAGATCCACGGGAACTGCTAATCGCAGCAACAACAGTATCCCAAGACTCGGGCAGAGATGACATCAAAATCAACGCCTTAATTTCATCCTCAAAATTAATATCCACAGAATTGAGTTGACTCACAATCATATTGAACTCGTTTATATGATCAGAAACGGATCCATTCTCAGACATCTGTAAATTGAACAATCTAAGCATCAAATATACCTTGTTCATAGCCGATGGTTTTTCATACATATTTGACAGTGCCTTCAACAGACCGGACGTAGTCTTCTCTTTCACGATGTTGAACGCCACGTTTCTTGACAAAGTCAACCGGATCAACCCTAGAGCCTGGCGATCCTTGAGTTTCCACTTCTCCTCCGTCATGGATTCCGGCTTCACCCCGGTCAACGGTTCGTGAAGATCTTTCTGGTACAGATATTCTTTGATCTGCATCTTCCAGAAACTGAAATAGGATCCATCAAACTTCTCGATTCCAAGCTTCGAACTATCCATCTTCTGTGATCGTGTTGAATCTCCTTAGCTCTGATACAAGTTGTTAGGATCGAATTCACGCACACACACTAGATGAATGAAGAACACAAGAACTTTCAAGAGAAAGAGATGAGAGATCTAGAGAGAGAAAGAGAAAAAACCCAATATTTCGTGGTAACACCCCGTGAGTAAACTTCCACGGCGGTGAGGTATATTTATATTAATAAATCAGAGTATTTTTGGTTACAGAGAATAAATAGGAAAACCTAAAATAGAGAATAAATAGGAAAGCCTAAAATAGAGAATAAATAGGAAAACCTAAAATTGATCAGGCTCCACTACCTAACAGCATGGAGGTGATATATCTTTACGAAGCATGATTTCTCAAATACTCTAAAATGTACAGTTCATACTTAAAACGAAGCTTCCATGGATTGAAATGAGAGGGCAGAACAGGGAGGAGATGATCAGGAGGTTAGGTGCTAATAAATCAAGAATGTCCCACTATATAGTTCGATGGGACGCACCTCATGAAGACATGATCAAATGCAACACGGATGGGGCATGTAAAGGAAATCCAGGTATTAGTGGATATGGTTACTGTCTTAGAAATATCATTGGCGACTTACTACATGCTGCAGCGGAGAACATCGGTATCACTACCAATGTAGAAGCAGAAATGAGAGCTATTATAGAGTCAAGAAAATGAGGAAAATAATCCTAGATTCCTTATTAATGGTAAAAATTATTAATGAAGCTTGATGAGCAGAGAAGTTTGATGAGCTAAAACAGGAAAGGACAAAACTTGAGGTAAAGACACAACACATATACAGAGAAGGCAACATATTGGCAGATTACTTAGCTAGTCTGGAAATTAACTCTACTGAAAAGAAGACGTTCAGCTCATTCCAACAGTTGCAGAGTTTGGGGAGAGAGATTATAAACATGGAAAAAGCACAAATTCGTTCATTAAGGTGTCGCACAGAGATGTTAACACAGTTAGTAAAGAGTTTGTACAGGGTTGGTAAGATTTGAAGTTTGTATTCGGGTCGAACTTTATCGTTTTTTCATTATTATGTTAATATGACCTAACAGCCAAAACATTACTTTTTAAAAAAATTGGTAAAAGAAAGTCATTTACTTACCGCACTGACAGATGATTAATTGGACAACAACCACTATAGTAATATTAGATTCCAAAAGGTTAATATATGAAAAAACTAAGAAAGGAATATATTATCTTAGCAACTCAATTCCTATACAGGTAATGCCCAACACATTTTATCTTGTAAGCTTAGAAGAAAAAAAAACGAGGGCCTAATAAAGTATGACCGTTTACATTAAAACTACCAATTCGGCATCATTGACTAATAATATATTTTTTTTTCAAAAAGAAAATCACAACAATATACCTAGTATTACACTATGTATGCTAAAAATGATTTTAAAGGGTAATTAATTAATGATAATAGTTTAATCATCACAAAAGATGTTCTTTTAGAGGCAATTACATTACATTTATAAATGTTAATAAAGCCTATAGAAACATTGGTCACAATGACAATTACCTATTCTTAATAAAGACTTTAAGACTCTTTGTTAATATGCATATTTATTGTTGTTAATACTCGTTTCAAAAAGAGTGGTTGGTTTGACTTGACACGCAAATTTAGAAAATAAAGAAGTTTTTTGAATTGTGTGGTCATAAATTAAGTTATGTCAAATGTATTAAATTGTCATTTAATCTTGTAGCCTTAAATATATCACGTGAAAAGTTAAAATTGAAATTTTACAAAAAAAAGAAGTCCTTCTTTTTAAGCATACTAAAAAGGAAAGAAGATCATTTTTTTCAAACGGAGGGAGTAGGTGTTTTTGTTGTTGTGTTATATTACCACCTAAGCTCACAATTGGCTTTCTAAAAAAAAAGTAGCTAAGGAGGAATCCTTTATATCACAAATGGAGGAGGTCATTTCTGTTAACTCTTGTGTTCTGATTAGTAAATCAGAAACAACAAAAATGATTTTTTTTAATAGAGTCCACAAAATTCACAATATGTCCTTAAGGAATTTGACTCCCTCATTGTGCTCGAGGTTGTGAATCATTTCCTTTCAAGATAAACAAATAAATTATTATAGAAGTACTGGTACCTCAAATTTCAATAAATTCAACAAACTCAAAAGTCAGAAACAAGATCACACAAAAACTCTATTTTATTCATAAGAAAATGCATGCCGTAGAAAGAAAATTTTAATGTAGAATAATAACAGAAAATACCTCTATTTATAGATAACAAAAGGGTATATGGAATGTGTCACGACCCCATATATAGATCATGACCGGCGCAAAGGGGAAGAATCCCAAAGCCATCCTTACCAAAATTCTACAGAAATCGGGCAGAGTTTCCTTTGTTTTATGCCTATCTTGAAATTTTCCTGTCTCATAAATTCACCACACAAATAATAACAACTATATAACCACAACATACGATCCACCAATGATCTAATTGTCATGCAATAAAACCAATTCATCTCCAAATGTGAAAAGGAGTTTCTAACTAGTCACTTGACTACAATTCTAAGGAATATCCTGACTTTAAATAAAAACTGACTAATGGAGCGACTCTAAGAGTTTTAAAGAACTAAAAAACCTAGCAAATCAACTGTTCTCTTGCCACGCGAAGCAATGTGGGGCTCACCAGATGCTACCGAATCACACTCTCTAGTTAATGCAATCCTCCTCAATACCACCTGAGTTCTCTGTAAAAACAATTAGCGAGGAGTGAGACGCTAGCTCAATGAGTAATAACACTTAAACACAACCATTTTAAGGAGGGACAAATTAGAAAACGTGCTAGTATGATAATCAAATGGTGAAGTAATATTTTTTCCAGAAATCATATAAATATCCATCTTATGTGCCTCATATAAACAAAATCAATGTAAATACTTAATAGCAAACTCAGAAAAACATTCATATATCAAATCTTATAGCTGGAAGGTTTCTAAGGATGAATCATGTAATCAGTGTGACTTCTCTTTATGAAGCAACCTATAATAGTGAACTCCTCATAAAGGAGTTAAATATTCATATCGGTAGATCGCTACTCGAGGGATATCAATAACGTTGTACTAGTTCTACCTTCCCACTAGCAAGGACTTTATCACTAATCGATAATTACAAGGTGTACCAGGTCTAACGATCCTGCTGTTAGCTAAGGGATTCATCAAGGTCTACTCCCATTTATATTCTTCTTGAAATCAGTAAAAACATTGCAAAATCAAATAGAGCATTTAAAACTTATCAAATCACATCATTTCAAAGTCAACAATCACCTGTCAAAGTACTATTTCTCAATTAAGTGTAAAACCTTTAATAACAGTAATCATATCTTGTAAGAATGAAATCATCTTAAATAATCCTTTCAGTATCATATCCAGTAAAAGACTTGTCCCACATGCAAGTTCAAAATATATGGTAGACCATTTACTTTATAAACCATATAAAAAGATCATGAAATTTGTGAAATACAAATTGTGGTAAGATAACTACTAACTGTACTCCTGTTGAATTACCAAGCTTGCCACTCGATTAATCCGTACGAATCCTTTAGTCAATCTATAATCACATTCATCACAATTTCGTGTTAACTCCTTTATTTAGGTTATTTTATGCTAAAATTCAGAATACCCAGCCCCTTTTGGACCTTTTTTGTTGCCTGCCACTTTGATAAACCATATAACTTCAAGCCAAGAGTAATTCAGTTGAAAAAATAAACTACTAACTTCATCTATTTATCCATCTTATTCAACTAATTCTATCTATTTTTCAATCTCTAGCAATCAGATTTCTATCACCCAAACAAAACTACACCGGATAGGATTCTTAGCAAGTCTATTGAAGAAGAAGAAAAGAAACAAAGATTTACCTCAAACCTCCTTCTCTTCCTATTCCCCTTACAATTTTCACCCTTCAACGTTTTTTTTGTCTTGTTCCTTCGCTGGAAAAGAAATGCAGCTGCTGCGTTTTTCTTTCCTTTCCCCTTTTCTTTTAAGTTGTAGAAACACTGCTATTCTGTTAGGGCTTTCAGCCTTTTTTTTTTTAAAAAAAAATTCTGATCTCTTTTTTTTAAAAAAATGAGAGTTAGATGACCTATATGCCCTTATTTAATTATAGGGTATTACATTCTCCCCACCTTAAGAAATTCGGTCCCCGAATTCAAAGTAGATGTATACCTGTAGATTGAAACAAGAGAGGGTACTTGTCTCGCATCTCCTTTTCCAACTTCAAAGTAGCTTCTTCTGAGGTATGGTTCGTCCATAAGACCTTCACAGACACAATTTCTTTTGACCTTATCCTTCTTACTTGTTTATCCACAATAGCCACATGTTTCTCTTCATATGTTAAGTTCTCATCAATTGGTATAGTCGGTGCATCAAGTATACGAGAGGAGTCTAAGATATACTTTCTCAGCATAGAAACATGGAATTGGATGAATGAAAGATATATCGGGAGGAAGTGCTAAACGATACGCCACTCCTCCTACCTGGTCAAGTATCTCATACGGTCCTATATATCGCTGACTCAACTTACCTCTTTTGCCAAACCACATCACACCTTTCATAGGAGAATCTCGTAGAAAAACATTGTCCCCAACCATGAATACTAGATCTCTTCACTCTCTTATCCACATAAGACTTTTATCTCCTTTGAGCTGTGAGCAATCTCTGCCAAATATACTGGACCTTATGCATGGCTTCTTGTACTAAGTCTTGTCCTAACACATTAGCCTCTCCAACTTCAGACCACCCTATAGGAGAACGGCATCGCCTGCCATATAAAGCTTTATATGAAGCCATCTGGATGTAGGCAAATTCAGCTAAAGGCAAGTAAGCATCCCAACTACCACCAAAATCAAGAATGAAAGTTCTCAACATATCCTCTAAGATTTGTATAGTAAGCTCAGACTATCCATCTGTCTGTGGATGGAATGCAGTACTAAGGTCTATTCTAGTACCCAAACTTCTTGAAAGGATCTCCAAAAGCGTGAAGTGAATTGTGACCCTCTATCAGATATGATGGATATAGGTACTCCATGAAGTCGAACAATTTCATTCATAAATATCAGGGCATATCTCACTCCACCATATGTAGTCTTTACCGGTAAGAAGTGTGCTGATTTTGTTAGTCGGTCTACAATTACCCATACAGAGTCATATCCTCTAAGAGTTTGTTCTATACCAACCACAACATCCATAGTGACTCTCTCCCATTTCCACTTTGGAATTTGAATCTCTTGTAGTAACCCTGTAGGTCGTTGATGCGCTTCTTTAATTTGTTGACAAGTCAAACAATTGGAAATAAAATTAGCAATATCTTTCTTCATACCTTCCCAACAATACAATAGCTTCAAGTCATGATACATCTTAGTGGAACCAGGGTGCATAGTATATCTAGATTTGTGAGCTTCTTCAAGAATAACTAGTCTTAACCCACCTCTGTCTGGTACACACAACCTATTATTTAGTCGAAGTATACCAGCACAGTCAACTATCATCTGCTTACTTTTTCCACTTGTGATCCCATCTCGATATTTGGAAAGTTGTTCATCTTCATATTAAGCAGTCTTAATGCGCTCCACTAATGAAGATTTGGCTCGCACACAAGCTAGCAATATCTTTGAACTTCCCACACTAAATCTCAAAGTCGTGCCTTCAAGTTTCTGCACATCTTTTGCCAACAATCTCTTTTCATGAACTATATGTGCTAAACTGCCCATATATTTCCTACTCAATGCATCAACCATAACATTAGCTTTTCCAGGATGATACAAAATAGCACAATCATAATCCTTGAGCAGCTCTATCTATCGCCGTTGTTGAAGATTCAGATCTCTCTACTGAATAATATACTTTAAGCACTTATGGTCAGTACATATTTCACAAGTTTCACCGTATAGATAATGCCTCCAAATTTTAAGAGAAAATATCACTGCAGCCATCTCCAAATCATGTGTAGGATAGTTTTGCTCGTCCTCTTCAGCTTCCTTGAAGCATATGCAATAACGCAACCATTTTGCATAAGAACACATCCTAATACTACTCTCGAAGCATCACAAAATGTTGTAAAACCTCCAGAACCCGATGGTAATGACAATATGGGTGCTATTGTCAAACATATTTTGAGTTTCAGGAACCTTTGTTCACATTATTATGTCCACTGAAATTTGGCATTTTTCTGTGTCAATTTAGTCAATGGAGATGCTATTTTGGAGAATTCCTGCACAAAACGACTGTACTAATTTGACAAACTAAAAAAGCTTCGAATTTCTGAAGGCGAAGTAGGTCTGGTCCATTTTTGCAAAACTTCTGCCTTTTTGGAATCCACCTTGATCCCATTTTTGGACACCACATGCTCCAAAAATGATACTGAGTCTAGCCAAAATTCACACTTTGAGAACTTAGCATAAAGCTTATATTCTCGCAAAGTCTGTAACACCGTCTTTAGATGATCCTTGTGTTCTTCCTGGCTTCGAGAGTGTACCAAGATATCATCAATAAACACTATCACAAACCTGTCTAGAAACTGCCTGAACACTTTATTCAGTAAATCCATGAATGCAGCCGGAGCGTTAGTTAATCCAAACAGAATCACAAGGAACTCATAATGCCCGCATCGAGTTTTGAATGCTTTCTTGGAAACATCTACCTCCTGATTCTGAGTTGATGATAACCAGATCAAAGATCAATCTTTGAAAAGTGGACATCCCCCTATAATTGATAAAATAGGTCTTCTATACGAGGTAATTACGTATCGTTACCTTGTTTAACTGCCTGTAATCGATGCACATTCTAAGATACCCATCTTTCTTCTTTACAAATAATACTGGTGAGCCCCACGAAGATATACTCAGACGGATAAAACTCTTATCGAGTAAGTCTTGCAATTGTTGTTTTAGCTCCTTTAACTCTGCTGGTGCCATACGATATGGGAGTATTGATATTGGCAATGTATCAGGATGTAAGTCAATACTGAAGTTTATATCTCATACAGGAGGTAATCCAGTCAAATCCTCAGGAAATACATCAGGAACTCATTCACCACTGGTATCTTTTTCAAGCTAAGTATTCCTTCTGTTGTATCCCTTACCATAGCTAAGAGAACCATACAACCTTTCTGTAGTAACCTTGGATCCTTCTTAAGGGATATAATTTTTCCAACCTCGGGGAATTGACCCCTTTTTAATATAAATGTAGGCTCATCAAGTATTTTGAGTTTGACTACCTCTGCATGACAATCAACAGTAGCATATCAAGCCGATAACCAATCAATGCCCATCAACACATCAAAGTCAATCATATCAAGTACAATTAGGTTAGCTAAGGTATCCCTACCCTCAACTCTAATCTGACAATCACGATACTCATATTCAACAAATCATAATCCCCCACAGGAGTAGAAACAATAAAAGGATGATTCAACATCTTTGGTTGTCTACTAAATCTCAAAGCGAAGTATGGGGACACATAGAAGAGGATAGATCCCGGATCAATCAAATCATGTGCATCGAAGGAGCAAACTGAAAGAATACCTGTAATTACCGCATTTGAGGCCTGAACATCCTGTCTAGTAAGTGCAAAAACTCTTGATAGACCTCTACTAGTATTGCCTTGTCCTAGATTTCCAGTGGAATGATCTCCAACACCTTTACCTATGTTTCCTGTACCAGTATTACCTGAACCATTATGAATGGTCTGAGTAGGTGCAGCTAGCTGTGCAGAAGTCTGAGTGAGGTTTCTCGAAGGTTAAGGGCAATCCCTAAAGTGATGCCCCACTGACCACACCGAAAGCACCCTCGAGTCAAAACACGACACTGGCCTGCATGTGATCTATCACATGTCTGACAGGATAGAGAAGTGGCATACATTTTCCCAGAATTACGATGTCCTTGTGAAGAGGATTGTCTTTGAATACCCTGTTTGTGATGTGTCTTGTAGGTGGACTGTGAATCTGTATCAAGCCCTGTATGAGAGCCATGTTGTCTTCCCTGATTCCCTATTTTGTGATTTTCACTCAAGTTGTCGCTGTAAGATCTCCCTATCTTGGCCTTCTTATGTACCTCATAGGATGTATTCTCCTATCGACCCTTGTCTTCAATTTTCCTAGCTAGATCAACTGCTTCTAAATAAGTCATGGTACTCATATTTGGGGCTAGGGCATTGATTAAACAACTAACCAACCCATGCACGAACCTCTTAACTCTATATGCTTCAGTAGGTACCAACAAAGGAGCATATCTAGCGAACTTAGAAAATTTGGCGTTATAAGTAGCCACATCCATATCAGGATTTTGTACCAACCTCTCAAATTGTGTTTCATACTTTTGCCTCTGACTGTTAGGAAGGAAATTATCCATGAACAACTTAGTGAATTCATACCACTTTAGTGGTGCCACCGCAGTAGGTCGACCTAGCAATACAATCTCATACCAAGTGTTAGACATGTACTCTAGTTTGTATGCTGCTAACTCCACCGATCTCTCACTAGAACATCCTAAAGCTCAAAGGGCCTTGAACGTTCCATCCAAAAAGCTTTGAGAATTCGCCGAATTATCAGAACCTGTGAATTTTGGTGATTTCAATTTTAAGAAAACCTGCAAGGATACCTCTTTATTCCCAAAAGTATAAATTTGAGCAGGTGTCTGAAGTGGTGCATGTGTCTGAGTAGCAGCAATATTACGCTAACCATCCCTCTCATATCTATCCATTCTATTGACAAAACTCTCTATGGCTTTCTGCATGGAGGCAAGTACCTAGTAGTAGCATTCTCCTGCGATGTTGGAGGTGGACTAGCGCTCCTTTCTGAAGTGACCTCACTTGAAATCCTAGAAGTGGTGTTGCGGTTCCCTATGGTGGCATTACATCCCTCTCCTCGACCAGTTCTGCGAGCTCAGTCCCTCCCCCAAGTTGAGGAAGTTGGCTGCCTGGCTGAACCGACATTAGGTGCCTCAGGAAAACCTATTATAGCTCTGTCATTATATAATCGAGTTCGAGCCATCCGGTAAACAGAAACAAATAATGTTAGATTAATCTAGTTGCCCCTAAACATCACACATATAAGCAGTAATAAGAAAGGAAGACCAGACACATCCTATCACATCCTCGCCGAATCACGATTATAGAAATGGTTGGTATTTTAACCATAATTGAGATTATACAACTAACACTTTCTCCACAATTCATAAGAATAACTTAGTGCTCTGATACAAACATTGTCACGACCCCATATAGAGATCATGACCGGCGCAAAGGGGAAGAATCCCAAAGCCAACCTTACCAAAACTCTACAGAAAATAGGACAGAGTTTCCTTTGTTTTATGCCTATCCTGAAATTTTCCTGTCTCATAAATTCACCACACAAATAATAACAACTATAAAACCACAACATACGATCCACCAATGATCTAATAGTCACGCAATAAAACCAATTCATCTCCAAATGTGAAAAGGAGTTTCAAAATAGTCACTTGACTACAATTCTAAGGAATTTCCTGACTTCAAATAAAAACTGACAAATGGAGCAACACAAAGAGTTTAAAAGAACTAAAAAAACCTAGCAAATCTACTGGTCTCTTGCCACGCGAAGCAATGTGGGGCTCAACAGATGCCACCGAATCACACTCTCTAGTTAATGAAATCCTCCTCAATACCACCTGAGTTCTCTGTAAAAACAATTAGCGAGGAGTGAGACGCTAGCTCAATGAGTAATAACACTTAAACACAACCATTTTAATGAGGGAAAAAAATCAATAAAAATACTTAATAGCAAACTCAGAAAAACATTCATATATCAAATCTTATAGCAGGAAGGTTTCAAAGGATGAATCATGTAATTAGTGTGACTTCTCTTTACAAAGCAACCTATAACAGAGAACTCCTCATAAAGGAGTTAAATATTCATATCGGTAGATCCCTACTCGAGGGATATCAATAACGTTGTACTAGTTCTACCTTCCCACTAGCAAGGACTTTATCAGTAATAGATAATTACAAGGTGTACCAGGTCTAACGATCCCACTGTTAGTTACGGGATTCATCAAGGTCTACTCCCATTTATATTCTTCTTGAAATCAGTAAAAACATTTCAAAATCAAACAGAGCATTTAAAACTTATCAAATCACATCATTTCAAAGTCAACAATCACCTATCAAAGTACTATTTCTCAATTAAGTGTAAAACCTTTAATAACAGTAATCATACCTTGTAAGAATGAATCATCTTAAATAATCCTTTCAGTATCATATCCAGTAAAAGACTTGTCCCACATGCAAGTGCAAAATATTCGGTGGCTCATTTACTTTATAAACCATGTAAAAAATCATGAAATTTGTGAAATACAAATTGTAGTAAGATAAGTACTAACTGTACTCCTGTTGAATTACCAAGCTTGCCACTCGATTAATCCGTACGAATTCCTTTGCTCAATCTATAATCAAATTCTTAACAATTTCGTGTTAACTCCTTTATTTAGGCTATTTCATGCTAAAATTCAGAATACCCAGCCCCTTTTGGACCTATTGGTTGCCTGCCAGTTTGATGAACCATATAAATTCAAGCCAAAAGTAATTCAGTTGGAAAAAATAAACTACTAACTTCATCTATTTATCCATCTTATTCAACTAATTCTATATATTTTTCAATCTCTAGCAATCAGATTTCTATCCCCCAAATCAAACTACCTAGGCTAGGATTCTTAGCAAGTCTGTTGAAGAAGAACAAAAAAAACAAGGATTTACCTCAAACCTCCTTTTCTCCCTACGCCCCTTACAGTTTTCACCCTGCAACACTTTTTCTTAGTCTTGTTCCTTCGCTGGAAAAGAAACGCAGCAATTGCGTTTTTCTTTCCTTCCCTTTTTTTTTTGTTGTAGCATTGTTGCTATTCTATTAGGGCTTTGAACCCCTTTTTTTAATTTCGTATCTCTGTTTTTTAAATGAGAGTTAAATGACCTATATGCCCTTATTTAATTATAGGGTATTAGAGAATGGTGTTAGTTGTACCTTATCAGACAGATCTCAACCTTTCGGAAAATGGACAACCTCTCAGAAAGTTCACAACCCTTTGAAAAAGGCACAACCCTTTAGAAAATACACAACCTTTCATACAGGAAAACTTTATGAAAAATTCAAAAAATTTTCGGAGAGTCACAATGTTAGGATCGAATTCACGCACACACACTTGATGAATGAAGAACACAAGAACTTTCAAGAGAAAGAGATGAGAGATATAGAGAGATAAAGAGAAAAACCAATATTTCGTGGTAACACCCTGTGAGTAAACATCCACGGCGGTGGGGTATATATATTAATAAATCAGAGTATTTTTGGTTACAGAGAATAAATAGTATAGCCTAATAATTCTCCCACTTGGAGACTGATTCAGTCATCCAAAAAATACATTCTCCAAAAAAATCTCTTCATCATCAACATCTTTGCCGCGCCGCAACATTTGTAGCAACAACTACAGAAGACCAACCGAGGTTTTGCATTACCCCAGTTTCCCAACATCAACACATTTCGTCAACATGTCTGCCGGGTTTTTTGCACCCTCTATATTCTCCAAGCACATATCACAATCCTCCACTACCCTGCCAGTGAAATGATATCGCCTTCTGAAGTGCTTTGTCTTCAAATGATAGACTGGATTTTTCACCAATTGTATGGCACTCTGGCTATCTGAATAAAGAATTTTCTCGCTCTGCTTCTTGCCCAATTCCTCCAGATAATCTACCAGCCATATCATCTCCTTCCCAGCTTCAGCTATTGCCACATACTCAGCTTCAGTAGATGAAAGAGAAACACACTTCTGAAGCCTGTACATCCAACTCACTGCTGTTCCACCTATGGTGTAAATGTACCCGGATGTACTCTTGCTCGAGTCAACATCCCCACCAAGATCAGCATCCACAAAACTCTGTAGAGTCACCTTGCCTTTGCCAAAACAAAGTGAAGTACTGGATGTACCTCTCAGATATCTCAGAAGCCACTTCACAACTTCCCAATGCTCTTTCCCAGGGTTCGCCATGTACCTGCTAACAACTCCCAATGCATGTTTTATATCAAGTCTAGTGTAGACCATAGCATACATCAAACTCCCAACTGCTGAAGCATATGGAACAAGTGCCATATGATCACGCTCCTCGGCAGTCTTGTGGGACTGCTCCTTTGACAATTTAAAGTGATTTGCCAATGGAGTAGTCCTGGGTTTAGCATCATTAAACCTGAATCTGCTCAGCACACCTTCTCAATGTACAACTCCTGAGATAGATTTGAAGTGCCAGCAGATCTAACCCGAGAAATCTTCATCCCCAAAATCTGCTTCACTGGACCCAAATCTTTCATCTCAAACGCTGCAGACAACCTTGTCTTCAGATTGTTAATCTCCTTCATACTAGATCCTGCAATCAACATATCATCCACATACAAGAGTAGAAAGACATATGAATCAGTTATTTCTTGAAGTAACAACAAGGATCCTTTTCAGCTTTGCAGAATCCACTCTTGGTCATGAAGGAGTCAAACTTCTTGTACCACTGCCTTGGTGCTTGCTTTAGTCCATACAAGCTCCTGGTCAGCTTGCACACCATGTGTTCCTTGCCTGGAACCATAAATCCTTCCGGTTGTTGCATATAGATCTCTTTGTCCAGATCTCCATGTAAAAATGATGTTTTTACATCCATTTGCTCTAGATGCAAATTCTCCGATGCAACAATACTCAATAGAATTCGAATAGAGGTTAACTTCACAACAGGAGAAAATATTTCAGCATAATCAATACCTTTCCTTTGTGAATATCTTTTAACCACTAAATGAGCCTTGAACCTTCTTTTGCAATCTGGTTCAGTTTTGATTCTGAACACCCACTTGTTCAGCAAGGCTCTCTTCCCTGAAGGTAACTCAGTCAACACCCATGTGTCGTTTTTCTCAAGTGACCTCATCTCATCATCCATTTCTTGCTCCCACTTGATCGAATCCTCCCCCTGTAGGGCCTCATCAAACGACTCTGGTTCCCCCTCATCAGTTAGCAATAGATAGTGTAATGAAGGTGAATACCTATCTGGTGCCCTGATGGTTCTGGATGATCTCCTTAACACCTGCTCAGGTTTAACTTGCTCCACTTCAGGTTCTTTAGTAGGAGTTGGTTCAGTATCTGCTTCGACATCTCTGGGGTTACTCTTCTCCAACTCAACATCAACTCCCACTTGCTTTGTAATCTCTATAACCTTCTGCTCTCTGTCCTTGTACAGGACAGATTCATCAAATGTCACGTCACAATGTCTTAGGATCTTTTTGTTCTTGTCATCCCAAAACATGTAACCAAACAAATCAAAACCATAGCCTACGAAGTAACACTTCACAGCCTTGTCATCAAGCTTGTCTCTTTTTTCTGGATCAACATGAACATAAGCAGTGCAACCAAAAGTCCTCAAGTGTGAGTACTTGAGTTCTTTTCCTGTCCACACCTCCTCTGGAATCTTGAATCCTAAAGGAACTGATGGTCCCCTGTTAATCAAGTATGCAGCTGTGCTCACAGCATCCGCCCAAAATGTTTTGGGCAGCCCACATCGTATCCTCATACTCCTTGCACGCTCATTCAATGTTCTGTTCATCCTCTCAGCAATTCCATTCTGCCTTGCCTTACCAGGAACTGTTCTCATCAATCTGATTCCCTTAGCTGCAAAGAATGCCTTGAACTCTGATTTGTCATACTCTCCTCCATTGTCAGACCTTAGGCATTTGCCTTTCAAACCGGTCTGATTCTCAACTTCAGCTTTCCACTTCTTGAAAGTTGCAAACACATCTGACTTATGCTTCAAGAAGTAAACCCATACCTTCCTGTTGAAATCATCAATGAAGGTAACATAGAATTTGGATAATCCAAGTGATGATACTGGAGATGGTCCCCAAACATCTGTATGGACCATTTCCAACCACACTTTCTTTGGCTCTCTAGGAGTCTTCGTGAAGCTTACTCTTTTGTGTTTGCCCATAACACAGCTCTCACAAAGACCCATATCAACAAACTTCAGATCCTCTAATGCTCCTTTTGCAACCAACATCTTCATTTCTTTAGCACTCATGTGTCCAAGTCTGTTGTGCCACATACATGAACCGGAAGCACCTTCAGCAACAATGGCCATGTTAATACACCCTGCAGTGGTGTACAAGGTTCCGGATTTTGTGCCACGAGCTACTACCATAGCACGTTTCACAATCTTCCACGAACCTTTCCCAAACTCTGCTGCATATCCTGTGCTATCCAACTGACCTACAAAGATCAGATTTTTCTTGAGACCAGGAATATATCTGACATCCTCCGATGTCCACTGGTTTCCCGAGGTGGTCTTTATGCAAACATCCCCCTTTCCTTCAATCTCTAAGGCTTTATTGTCAGCAAGATACACCTTTCCAAAATTTTCAAATCTGGAAATCTTGGAACAACTCTTTGCTTGGAGACGAATGGAAAGATGCACCAGAATCAAAAATCCATGATTCAACCAGGTTGTTTACAATAAGGATTAGAGCATCCCCAATGTCCTCTGCTGAATTTACAAAAAACATTGTCATCTCCAAATTTCTGATTCTGTTTCTTCTTTGGCTTTGTGCAGATCGTCCGAAAGTGCCCTTTTTCTCCACAGTTCCAACAAGTCGCGTTTGATATGTTTAGGGATTTTCCTCGATTCGTTGATTTTGATCGAACATATTGATTTTGGCCTTTCGTCTTACTTCTCCCCCTTCGGTCAATGCTGAGAGCACTTCCTGATGAATCTCCCACTTCTCGTTTGCGAATACTTTTGCTAAGAACAACATCAAAGATTTCATCAAACTTCAGTTTCTCAGATCCATGGGAACTGCTAATCGCAGCAAAAATAGTATCCCAAGACTCGGGCAGAGATGACATCAAAATCAACGCCTTAATTTTATCTTCGAAATTAAAATCCACAGAATTGAGTTGACTCACAATCATATTGAACTCGTTTATATGATCAGAAACAGATCCACTCTCAGACATCTGTAAATTAGACAATCTACGCATCAAATATACCTTGTTCATTGCCGATGGTTTTTCATACATGTTTGACAGTGCCTTCAACAGACCTGACGTAGTCTTCTCCTTCACGATATTGAACGCCACGTTTCTTGACAAAGTCAACCGGATCAACCCTAGAGCCTGGCGATCCTTGAGCTTCCACTTCTCCTCCGTCATGGATTTCGGCTTCACCCCGGTCAACGGTTCGTGAAGATCTTTCTGGTACAGATAATCTTCGATCTGCATCTTCCTGAAACTGAAATTGGATCCATCAAACTTCTCGATTCCAAGCTTTGAACTATCCATATTCAGTGATCGTGCTTTTATGTATACCGATACAACATAAGTCACACAATCAACCCTTTAACTGTTTTTGATTCTCATTGTTTTGTTCATTTGTATCATGAACCCTTCTTGGTTTATAAGTGCACAAAGAACTGGCCGTATTGGATTCTCCTTGAAACAACTTACAATTAAAACTTACAGAGGTGATTTCTAAATGTATTATCCCGTAGATACACCATTTTGATATACCTTATATCAAACATAAAAACTATTAAATAGTCCTATGCTTTTATCCTTGTTATTGAACATTATCTCATCTGGAAAATGAACCATAAAATAATTTTGACAATGTTGAAATGTTTGACGTTGTTTGAACTCCTTGAATCTAGGTCTTGAGATCTATTGTCTTCTAGGTAAAGTTACCATCACAATGACTTGTCCTCAGCAATAGTCTCATTCCATTTAATGATTTATCAACTCTCTCTCTCTCTCTCTCTAGGTAGGGCTTTTGTAAGAGTATCCAACACATTATTCTTTGACTTTAAATAGAGAATTGTAATAATTTCACTAGAAAGTAGTTGCCTAATGTGACGACCGGGGAGCACCCCCTAGAAGTTACAAGGCGTGCTCGACCTCTCGGAGGTCTTATACAGGCCCTTAGACATATTTCATCGCATATATATATGAAAAGTAGTACGAAATTAAAACATTTCATAATAATAGTCAAACTCTTTATAGAATATAAGAAAGAATTAAGTCTCATCATAAGCCATCTTAGACACATATAATATCTTAGGAACACAACTCTTACGTCAATTTAAAAAGAAACTATAGTTTATTACAATGTCTTTTAGAAAAGAAAACTAAAACATAATCCATGTCCTTGAACATATGAGAACATATCAAGCTTCTTGAGATAATCTACTTGCCAAGCTTCAACTTCTAAGAGAATCCTCACTTTTCACCTACACTTGTAGAAATCGAGAAAACATATGGAATTAGCACATTAAATGCACTGAGTATGGTGAACATGCAAGAAAATCATGCAAAAAGGGACATTTACTTCAATATATGCTTTCATGCTAGTTTGATAGAAACCTTCATCATAAGAGTTTAACAGACATAATACAAGTCAACAATCACATATTATACATATTTCTTCTTCAACAATTAAGCCTTTTCATCACTTTGAGCTCTCCACCTAAAGTTACTCTAAGACTCACTTGAGTAAGACATGAAGAAACCGCCCATACACCCTTTTCAAGCACACCTAAGTGACCCTCAAAGCTATCCTAGATAAAAACCTTCATATTCATCTTACCTTTATTACATGAACATTATTCATTGAAGTCATTTAAAAACACTCAACTATAAGAGTACTTCACATAATGGTCTTGGAAGACCTAGGGAGCTCATCCTAGCATATTCAAGGCCTACTCCTTCCATGTGTAGTTAGCATTCCATTCCACTACCTACACATTGTAAAACCCATCCAATACTAGAGTATAGAACCTATATGATGAGCATATACATTAACCGACATAGGCCATACTAGCTAGGTATGGAATTCGGTGTTGTAAAGACCCCACACCGTGGAAGGTGTCTTACTTGCCAAAGGTAGAACTAGGACACATCCCATGTTGGCACATGGTTAAGGGATATCAAGGGCTTCTTTTTACTCTAGTCTCATACTACAAGTAGAACAACTACCACCAACATATCAACTTAGTTCTTTTCCTTGGTTCTCATAGAGTAAGTTCATTCACATAAGAGTATCTGAGAAGGTACCATTTTTTAGTTCTACCAACTTATAATACCATTACCAAGAATGGGTACACTAGGTCTTCCACTTAAGGTCTTTTAGGATCGCTCATTCTTAACCTTCTTTTCATATTCAAGGTTCCATAAAAGTCTTTCATTAAGGGCACCCCTATATGTCTACCGATCTTATATTTTCATTCTTTGATTCATTCATACACATACATGACAAGGGTGACTAAGCCTACCAAGTTAAGAGATCACATTCACATAACTTTCATACATCAAGGAGAAGGAACCTGAGTCTACCAAATCCAAGAGTTCATAATCTATAAGCTTTCATACATCAAGAAGAGAGACCTAAGTCTACCAATCAAGAAACAACATTATCATACCATCATTTGGAGGGATCATACTCTCACCTCACACATTCATATACAGAATATCATCCTTCACATTGTACATCTATTCAAGTCATAACATAATGATACTACAATTCACATAATATTTCCAACAAGGCCATGTTCGTAGAAATTATAACAATTAAGCACCGCCACCATAAGTGGACCATACCAATCAATAACAATTTGATGTCAATTACATAGTAAACAAAGGAATTAGGTCAACTCACCACCTTCCAATAGTCACCATCATTATTCCTTAGCCTTTCCAACCAATTCACACAATAAGAGATCTTACCAATGATAATATATACAAGACTAAGCCGACAATCCATCCATATCAATGATCCAACAACATTCAATATAGGGATCAATAATATAAGCCAAGCTATGAGAAATTCTAACAATAAATCAATACATAATTCAATAGCTCATACCAATCTACACATGACTTACATACGATTAAGGCATGATTAATTCACCCACTTTAGATCCAAACTTAGGAATTCAAGAAATATATGGGTTCATGGAGTTTTTGATCTTAATACCACCAATTAACATCGATCAACTCATGAAACATCAATGAAAATCTTTTCATGCAAGAATCCATGCTTAGAATTTAAAAATAGGATTTCAATGTTTTTGAAGATCTTTGAAAAACCTTTGAAATTGACTCCTTGAATAAGAGAAGAATAAAGGATGAAATAACTATATCTTAATTGAAGAAATCCCACAAAATTGATGGAGAAATCAATGGAGAACTTCAATCCTAGCTTCAACTTGACTTCAAGCTCCAAAGGAGTCTAAAGAGAACTTCATTTGATCTTGGGGTTTTGATTTTGATTAAGTGAGGTATAATTTAGGTCTAGGTGTTTAAAATAACTTAATATACTTTAAAACACCTAAAATAACCTTCTAGGACTTAATTAGGACGTGGGGTAAATTTCCCAAATCACCCCTCACTTGGTCGAGACACCTGCAGAAATTGCAGGTGTCAAACGACGACTATCATCAACGGAGCATCGACTGACCAACAGACCGTTCTGCTGATCCGTGGTTTTGGTGAGAGACTCCCTAATTTGGGGATAAGATCCCATAACTAAGAGTGGAGCCACGCCTCCTAATGACGGGGTGTCATTCAATAGAAGGGGTGCGTTTGTGGTCTTGGTCTAGACTACTTTTGGAAGCTTCATGGCCAACGTCTGGGTCCTCCTCAAGGACTCCTAGGGTGGTCCTTGGGATTTGTACCCGAAAATTTTGACCCTAAACATGCTCATATTGATGGTAGAGTCCCCTCCTATCAATTTAGACACCAAACACCACATAAAATATGCAAAGGTACACTAGCACACAGAAGGACTAGTTTCCGAACGTCTTGGTCGTTCTTTGATGTTTCACTCTAATTTAACCTAGTTCATTTTGAGGGTTGTAACATCTAATGAATTTGTTTATTTTTCATATGTGACAAGACTTATTGTTGTACATAACGCTCCCAATCCTTACTATTGCAGCTTGCCTATCATAATGTACGCATGTAAGTTCTATTGATTTAGGTAAAAATAAACTATTTTTCAAGAATTTGCTTAGCCATCCAGGTTGTTCGTCCGCCATGTCTAAGGTTGTGAACTTAGAATCCATTGTGGAGGAAGCTATCTATGTTTGTTTGGATGATTTTCCATATATTTCTCCTCCGCCAATGAAAAAGCATGTCCACTTGTGGAATTATTTTTAGCATGACCCAGTAATCTAATTTGCATCATTATATCCTTCAACAACTTTTAGATTCTTTTTGTAATGCAAAGCAAAGTTTTGAGTGTCACCTAAGTACCCTAATACTTATTTCATTGCCATCCAGTGACTTTATTTGGGATTACTTGTGTATCGACTTAATTTATTACAGCACAAGTTATGTCTAGCAGTGTACAACTATTCATGAGGTACATCAAACTTTTCAAGACTATGACATAATCTAATTGAGATTGACTTACACCTTTGTTCTTGGTGTGATTAATGTTCAATATCAATTGATGTTTTTGTACTTCTGAAGTTTAAGTACATAAATTTTCAAATACCTTTCAAATATAATGAGATTGAGAGAATTCAAGATTGTGAGGAGTGTTATGAATCTTAATTCCCGATATAACGTTAGCAACTCCTAAATCTATCATATCGCACTTACTAGCAAGCGTATGGTTAATAGTATTTATATTAGCAATATTTTTACTCCTTATCATCATATCATCCACATATAAGCATACAATAACCACTCAGTTTGGAGTGACCTTAATGTAAAGACATTATCATATTCATTGATCTTAATTTCATTTGTCAATATGGTTTTATCAAATTTTGCATGTCATTATTCGGGTGCTTGTTTTAATCCGTAAGTTACCTAATGAGTTTGCATACTCTTGTTTTACCAGGAACCACAAAGCCCTCATGCTATTCCATGTAAATTTCTTTCTCTAATTCTCCATTGAAGAAAGTTATTTTTACATCAATTTGATGGATTTCAAGGCCATATACTGCAACTAGGGTAATTAGCATCCAAATAGATGTAATCCCATATGTTGATGAGTATGTGTCAAAATAATCAAGGCCTTATTTCTGTCTAAAGCCTTTGACGACAAGTCTCTCTTTGTATTTGTCAGTAGTTCCATTAGCTTGCATTTTCCTTTTGAAAATCTATTTTGAACCCAAATATTTGTTTCCATGAGCTAAATCAACCAACTACATCTATTGGTTTATGATGGTAGTGTTTGAGTTATTGTGGACTTAGCTTCATAAAGTGGGTCTAGATTAAATCCTACTAATATAGCTTGAAAAGGCAGAGGTATTGGGTTGTTTACATGTGTTGTGCTTGTCAAGGTTCGAGAGAACTCGCTTTATTTCTGATAGTTGATTGAGAAATAACTATTACACCTAATGCTTAGCCTACCCACTGAAGTTTAGTAACTTGAAGAAAATATTAATCACCCATTTAATTAGCAAAATTGGCGTTCAATTTATCACACTTCCAAGGATTCCTCTCTACTTTTTTACTTCCGTTTGTTCATAGTTGTTAATTGTTCACTCAAATTACCCTACTTGACATTAATTGTCAACAAATTTTCATTCATTTATTGTTTAAAAAATGTCTATATCTACAGATGATTAGAACACCATTTTTGTTCGTTATCAAGTTCTTTACTGTATCACTTCCGGTGGAATCAACCCCAACTCTCAGTTGAGTTTATACTTGTTAGCGATCGCCTACACTTTGAATCGAATGAAGTTTAGTTAATCTTTATCAGACGCTTAAGCGATTCGTTTAACTTTGTTGACTGTTACCAGAGCGAACCACAGATCGAAGGAGGGACATCATAGAGTGGTGTTCTGCCATTTTTAAATCCCTTCTCCACTTTTGTGTATCTATTTCCATCAAATTCATTTTTAGCCATCAATAACTAGAAAAAACACAAAACAATTAATATTTAGCCTCTTCTTCTACTTAAGTGCCACAAAATCATAAGGAAAAAGGTTTCAAATAAGTCAAAATTCTCGGCTCATCACTTGCCTACTGGTGGATTTTGATAGGTGTCATCATGAATCGAGAAATGCATTCGTGAAAACTTGGTTTATTTATTACTTTCAATTATGCACAAATGTACCTTCTGGGTCTATGTGATTCTAGTTAGGCTATAGTTAGTTGTTTACTGTTTTGCACTCTCTAGACTTATGTTCTATATATTTAGGGTTCAAATTATCATTTCACCTTATGACCTCTAGTTGTTGTTACTTTATCGCTTCTCATGGTTCCTTTACTTTTCATGCTCAGCCGGCCTGGATGCCTACTGGTACAGACTATCTTCCAGCTTGAGCGTTGATGGAATATTTTTTTCTCTAGAGGAAATAGATATTTCCTTGCATATAATCTTCAAGTGATAATTACCTTCCTTAGGTATTTTGAATATCTACACACAATTCTTGAATAATATTGACATGACCAGGAATAGGTATTTACTCTTTGAATAACTCTTTTGATTGTTGGATATCTCTTTTGATCTTTTCCTTTTTTTTTCTAGAAATTCTTGTACATAAATAATTAAATCCTTGATTCTTGCAAATTAATTAAGTAGCTTGCAGATTCTTTTTCTTTTTGAAAGAGAACTTTGAGATTATTATTTTCCTTGCTTATGGAACTTCTTTCTTTAATGTCCTTGAGTAAATGTATGTCCCTTAATTTATTTAATTTTCATCATATCAATCATGTCTACAAGTCATGAAGAAGATACATTTTTGCATCCTTTTGTAGATCTTAGTAAATAAAATATTTTCATAATAAAACCTGTACATAGTAACTCAATAAATAATCTTCAATCATCTCTTTCATATAACTTGCATTCATAGCAAACATTTTTATTCCCATTGAAATCTCTAAACTCTCTTTTCGACTTTTACAAATATGAGCTCTTGTTTAAGCAATCCAAGAGAATATCACGATCTTCTTCATTTCACCTTGGATCTTGAATTATATTATTTCAAATGTTATCACATCCATCTTCATCAATTAAGCTTTAATCACTCTGAATATGGACTCTTTAGTGAACTTGAGACTTTGAATATATCTTGATACTAAATTACTATTAAATTTTCCTTTAGTAACAACTTGATGATCTAAATCATTTTATTTCATAGATTTTTTTTCATCGGATTATAGTGAATATTTTTTCAATGATTCTTGCATCGTCTTGGAAATGTCGTTTTCTTACACGTCTTCTTTTTTAATTTCATCTCATTATATCTTCTTTTCCATCTATGTCTAGATCTTCACGAAACCTTCCTTTCATAAAATAAACATGTACCAAAAGTAAATACCACAAGTAAATGTCCTATTCAATAATTATATTGGTTTTTTATCATCAAAATAAAAAAGTTAAACCTTGGAAACTGAAGAGATCTTTCTTCGTAAAATAAAAATGTACCAAAAATCTTAGCTCTTCTTTGAAGCTGAAGAATCTCTCTTGTCTGCAACTCTCTGAATTTCAGTGTTCCTTTCTAACTAGGCACTCTTAGTACTTTTAAAAAGTTAAATATATATGATGCTATTCAATAATTCTGATTTATTGGATATTCATTTTGTTTTCTACAAAGTTGATCTTTTTCTCAACTTTGAATTAGAATTAAGTTTTCCTAATGTGCTTATAATTTAATTATGAGGAACCCATGTTACTTAATACTCCATCCTATTCAAAAAGTATGACCTAATTTGATTTGGAGTGAAGTTTAAAAAAGAAAGAAAACTTTAATTTTGTGGTTTCAAATTAAAGTTATGTCAAATGTATCAAAATATCCTGTAATCTTGTAGTCTAAAAAAGCCATGTAGAAAGTTATTAAACTGTTGTCAAAAAAAAAGAATCATTCTTTTTTAAACAGACTAAAAATAAAATATGAACATTCTTTTTGAAACAGATGAAGTAGTAATTTATTAATTTAGTAAAATGTTGCAATAGAAAAATGAGAAAACACACGAGTGTGATGGGAGAGAGAATGTCTGAGGAAAAAGTTTTTCCTGGTCCAATTCGAGTGAGAGATAGAAAATGTTCAGGAAGTTGTTACTATCCACAAAATTTTCCATTGCAACATACATGTCGAATATTATACACAATGTTCGATGGAATTATGAAGAAATTAACCCAAGATGTGATCACTTCTATTATTTTGTGACTTGCAGTGAAATCTCTATTGCGATACAAGTGTCTCCAAACTTTGGTGTACTCTATTTTATCAATCTTCATGTGAAGCGCTCCACCACCACCATAGAGGAATTAATCTGTTAAAACGATCCTTCGAAGAAGAACCTAATCAGTATGAAAAAGTCTTATCTTTTCTTTCTGGTTGTGATGATGATCATCATCCCATTTCCCTAAGTATAGATGTTTGGTAGTGCGACTCATCATATGATGGGGCCTTACAATGGTCTAGTTGTCCTGTCTGATGATGAACACGTTGTCTTACTGAATCCATCCACTAGGAAATACACCCTGCTTCAACCCAGTCCATTTGAAATATGCCCTCCGTGGTTCGACCATTATATTCGTGGTCTAGGATTTGGCATTGACTTGACGATGAATGACTATAAATTTGTTAGGAATAATGAAATTTCTTCTGATCCTTCCAAGGATCCTTGCATGAGAGGGAACAAAGTTGAGGTTTATGAGTTGAACATTGATGCATGGAGAGAAGAGTACTATGAAGAGGAAAAGTTGCCCTCTGTGAATTGGTCTCCTTGTTCGGAATTATTTTACAAGGGAGTATGTCATTGGTTTGCAAGTGGAGATGGAGAGGTAATTCTTTTGTTTTTGTTGAATGCCTTGAATCGGACCCGTTACAAACAGAAAGGACGGGGGTCTCGCTGACCGGTCAGCGAGTCGGGGGGTCCAGGGGGGCGAAGCTTAGGGCGTAGCTTAGCACTATATATAGACGCTATGGCAAACCCTATTCTGTAATTTTGTTCTTGCCTCTCCATAATAAAACTGCTCCCCCTCTTCCCCGTGGACGTAGCCAATTTATTGGTGAACCACGTAAATCTGTTGTCTTGCTTTTCGCGTTTATATTTTCTCGTATTATCTCAAATTCCGCATAACAAATTGGTATCAGAGCCTCTCGGTTAATCGGTGTTCTTGGAGAATTCGAGATGTCTGCTTTGAACGTGAAAATCGACAAATTCACAGGGAGGAACAGTTTCAGTTTATGGCAGATCAAGATGCGGGCTTTGTTGAAACAGCAAGGTTTCTGGGCGCCGTTGTCGAAAGACAAGAACGCCGTCGTTACTCCTGAGATGGCGATTCTGGAGGAAAAGGCGCATTCGACGATCATGCTGTGTCTCGCGGATGACGTCATCACGGAAGTCTCGGATGAAGAGACTGCTGCTGGTCTGTGGTTGAAGCTGGAGAGTTTGTACATGACAAAATCTCTAACCAACAAGCTGCTTCTGAAACAACGTCTATTCGGTTTACGAATGGCTGAAGGTACACAACTCAGGGAACATTTAGAGCAATTGAATACTTTGTTATTAGAATTGCGTAATATCGATGTGAAGATCGAGGATGAAGATGCTGCCCTAATTCTGTTAGTATCTCTCCCAATGTCGTTTGAGAATTTTGTTCAATCGTTCATTGTTGGGAAAGATACTGTGTCGCTGGAAGAAGTCAGATCGGCCCTTCATAGCAGGGAATTACGGCATAAGGCTAACGGCACAAGTACGGACATACAGCCTTCCGGTCTGTTCACCAGTAGCGGAAAGGGAAGGAAAAACGGCGGAAAGAAAAATAAGCCGATGTCGAAGGGTGCAAAGCCAGATGATGTTTGTAATTACTGCAAGGAGAAGGGACATTGGAAATTTGATTGTCCGAAGAAGAAGAAGCAATCGGAAAAACAATCAGTTTCTGCTGCTGTTGCTGAAGAAGACACCAATTCTGAAGAAGACATTGCCCTAGTTGCGGATGAGCACACTCATCATTCAGATGTGTGGGTTCTCGATTCTGGGGCATCCTATCACATCTGTCCTAGGAGAGAGTGGTTCACGACTTATGAGCAGATAGACGGAGGCAGCATCTCGATGGCCAACAGTTCTGTCTGCAAGGTGGTTGGGACAGGCTCGATCAAGATAAGGACACATGACGGTAGCTTCTGCACATTGAACGAGGTCAGGCACGTTCCATTGATGACGAAAAATCTGATATCTCTCAGTTCTTTGGACAGCAAGGGATTCAGCTGGTCGGGAAAAGATGGAGTCTTGCGGGTCTGGAAGGGTTCAAATCTGATTCTGAAAGGTGTCATGCGTGGTACTTTGTATTTTCTACAAGGTTCCACGGTTACAGGTTCAGCCCATGTTGCATCGTCAGAAGTTCACCAGGAGGATATGACTAAGTTATGGCACATGAGACTTGGTCATATGGGTGAAAGAGGGATGCAAATTCTGTCAAAGGAGGATCTTCTTGCTGGTCATAAGGTTAAAAGCCTAGAGTTTTGTGAACATTGTGTCTTTGGAAAACTACATCGCAACAAGTTTCCAAAGGCCATTCACAGAACAAAAGGCACTCTTGATTACATCCATTCTGATTGCTGGGGTCCATGCCGTGTTGAGTCTTTGGGAGGCTGCAGATTTTTTGTGTCCATGATTGATGACTACTCAAGGATGACTTGGGTGTACATGATGAAGCATAAAAGTGAAGCTTTCCAGAAGTTCAAGGAGTGGAAAATTTTGATGGAAAATCAAACAGGGAAGAAGATCAAGAGGTTGCGAACTGATAATGGGCTGGAATTCTGCTGGTCTGAATTTGATCAATTCTGTAAGGATGAAGGGATTGCTCGACATCGTACAGTCAGAAATACACCACAGCAGAACGGTGTAGCTGAGCGGATGAATCAAACACTTCTGGAGAGAGCAAGGTGCATGCTCTCTAATGCTGGGCTAGATAGAAGATTCTGGGCAGAAGCGGTTAGTACAGCTTGCTACTTGATTAACCGCGGACCACATACAGGCATACAGTGCAAAACACCTATGGAGATGTGGTCAGGAAAAGTTGCTGATTATTCAAATCTGAAAGCTTTTGGTTGTACGGCTTACTATCACGTCAGTGAAGGTAAGTTAGAACCAAGAGCTAAAAAGGGAGTATTTGTGGGCTACGGAGATGGAGTGAAAGGTTTCAGAATCTGGTCTCCAGCAGAAAAGAGGGTTATTATGAGCAGGAACGTTGTCTTTGATGAAAGTTCTCTGCTTAGAACCATTGTGAAGCCTACAACTACGTCAGAAACTGGGAGTCTTGATAAACAGGTGGAGTTTCAAGTCATTCAGAACGAGAGCGATTTGAAAGAACCTGAAGAGGAGGATCAAGAGCCACAGACAGAAACTGATATTCCAGAATCTATGCCATCAGATATCCATCGGAGATTAGCTCAAGATTGGCCAAGAAGGGTTGGAGTTCGGCCACCTACGAGGTATGGTTTTGAGGACATGGTGGGTTATGCACTGCAGGTTGCTGAAGAGGTAGATACATCTGAGCCGTCTACTTACAAAGAAGCCATTTTAAGTTCTGATTCTGAAAAATGGTTTTCCGCTATGGGAGATGAGATGGAGTCCCTACACAAGAATCAGACATGGGATCTGGTCATACAGCCTTCGGGGAGAAAGATTATTACTTGCAAATGGGTTTTCAAGAAGAAGGAAGGGATATCACCAGCAGAAGGAGTCAAGTATAAAGCCAGGTTGTTGCCAGAGGTTTCAACCAAAGAAAGGGAGTGGACTACAATGAGATCTTCTCACCAGTGGTCAGACATACTTCCATCCGAGTGTTACTAGCGATAGTTACACATCAGAATCTGGAGCTTGAACAACTTGATGTGAAGACAGCGTTTCTACATGGAGAGTT